>NC_142379.1:20352500-20442500 GCF_059441005.1 Hippichthys cyanospilos | reverse complement strand
TGAACAAATGAAGGAATAAAGTGAGGAGAGGAGATACCAGGGTCTGCACTAACTTTTTGCACTGGTGCCAACAATTTCAGTTGTTCACACTACACAGGATTTGGTCGCACAATTTCTCTGGGAGGTATAGCATAACCATATTGGCTGATGCATACCATGATTTCATATGATGTAATGATTGACAGTGACTCAGGATAATAAAAATTAGCTAAATATTTTGCTGGTTGAGTCATTAGCACCTCCGCCTCACAATTGAGAGCTCGTGTCCAATTCCAGTTCGTTTCGGTCTTCCTGTGTGGTTTTTGCATGCTCTCTGTGAGCCCACACGGGTTCTCTCCTGGCACACTGGGCTTCTTCCTACATTCCAAAAAACATACCCTAATAGGTTTATTGGACTCTCCAAATTGCCCTTAGGTGTGTTTGTGAGAGTGAATGTTTTTTTTTTTTTTTTTGTCTCTGTGTCCCCTCCAATTGGCTGGCCTTCAGTTCAGGATGCTACCTCACCTACTACTCGTAGACAGCTGTGGTAGGCAATAGCAAGTCAGTGACGCTGGTGAAGATAAGCGGCTGTATAAAATGGATGGATTTTACTGGAACAAATATTGTCTGCAATAAGCAGTGACTCACAAACAGGTAAATTATTTTATTATTTTACTGGATACAGCGGCCGCTTTCGGCCGATAGTCTAAACAGGCAAAACGGCTGAAAACGTCCTTAACAGCCATTGCTTGAATTGTAACGTACCCCTAAATTTCTCTAAAATCCTGAGTATTCTTGCCTGTTTAGGACTCTAAAATAGGAAAAAGTGTGCCTAATTTTTGCCTGCTTAGACCAGGGGTTCTCAAGGTTTTTGGAGTTTGGGTGGGACCACTTTTAGAAAGCAAATTTTCCAAGGAACCCCATTGCAAATGTTTGTGGAAACAAAACAAAACAAAAAAAATAAGCCAAACATAAAGTGCCCTTTTTATTCACCAACAAATTCAATTTGACATCAAGTATATTTGCTACTTTTCAGATGCACTGGTTTAGAAAAAAAAAATTGCAAATTGCACGCCTCTGAATAATAAAGCAGATCAAGTTCCCTCAAATAGATTGCTGCCAAATATTTAGTCAAAAACAGCATAATAAAATAGAATTCCACTTTAGCTTTGCTGCATTCATCGTTTCGTTAGCAAGCAATTGTATGTAGACAACACATTTTGACATTTAAACATTATTAGTTTTCAAATTAAATTAAAATTACCTGAAATGTTCATAGATGTATTTTTTTTTTCATTAATAACCCTAATTATTTCACGGATCCCCTGCAGTCAAGCCATGGACTCCACTTTGGAAAAATATGTTTACATTTTAATTTTTTCTTATTATTACTATTCAATATAGGGTCCAATCTCCTCCAATGCACTGTTTTTCATATCAACCACTAGAATGGAAGACTGAAGCCTAAATTATTTGCTTACATATTTTGAACCATTTGCCACCTTCGCCACTCAGAGAATTTCAAGGCGCTTGGGCCTTGGTGAGCAGACAGGTAAAATATGACTGCGGGACAAAATGATTATTTAGGACCCCCTACTTCAGGTCACCCATTAGCAGTTTGGGCAGATGATAACAGAACAAGCATATTACTACATCAATGGTAATTTACATATATATATATATATATATATATATATATATATATATATATACACACACACACGTGGACAAAATTGTTGGTAACCCTCAGTTAAAGAAGGAAAAACCCACAATTCTCACTGAAATCACTTGAAACTTACAAAAGTAACAATAAATAAACATTTATGGAAAATTAAATAATCAAAATCAGCCATCACTTTTGAATTGCTTATTAACATAACTATTTAAAAAAACAAACTAATGAAACAGGCTTGGACAAAAATGATGCAAAGCGAAAAAAATAGTGCGGACACACTGACCGACCGGCATGTTGGATTGTTCATAAGATGAAAGGTTTGTGCGTAAGAGGGGGACAAAAAAAACTCTGCAGTCCACGTTCGTAAGTTGACAAGTTCGTAAAAGAGGGAGTTCATAAACCGTGGGCCCAACCGGAGTAACTCAATAAGTTCACGAAGATTAAAAAGTCAACAAAATAAAGAACAGTGCATATGATTCATATGAGTTATCAAAATATTAGTTAGCACCATTTTATATGATTTTTTGTCTTTATTTTAACATTGTTGTTTAAAAAATAGTTTTAATGACTTTTTCTTTATTTTAACATAAAAGATAAAAAAAAAATCAATAGTTCAGAGACTAGAATCAAAACTGGAATTGTAAAATTCAAACGATGCCTAATGCAAATCATGGCTAATAGTGTAGATTTTTTGAAAAAATATTGTGGTTGACCCTAGTGATGTACAGGTGCATTGTGGCATGAGTTATCAGCTCATTCCTAGTGATATACAGGGCCAGGGCTAGTTTGGCAGAAACACCACAATTTGGCTCATGAAAAATCTTAAGAACTCAGATCTGGCCCCTTGTCAACAAAACTGCAATCATTGCACGGCATACAACGTAGGTTTCACCGTAGTTAAAAACAGAACAAGGTGCACTGAGGTTTTGTTTTTTGTTTTTTTTAATCTCTCACGTTTCCTCTTTGAAACACAAACTTCCTCTTCTCACTTCTGTACACAACGAAGCCTGTCTGCAATTATTTGGGATTTCCCACATGTGACATTCAAACCCTTTTCTCAATTTGTTTGGTGGCTGAAATGTAATGGCCAAAATTTTATATACACACCTATACAGTAGATTCTCTTTTTTTTTCGTATTTGATTTCACACTGTTCACTATTAGGGATATTTTGAGAAGACTCAATGGATGTCACACATAGGGTATTTGTTTCACCAGAGATTTTTGGGATAGGGAGGCAATTGTATTGGGGGGATAACCACACCTTATTTTGCTCATGGTAGAACTGTGGTGAGAAGGCCAACTTCAAATTTTAACTTGAAGTTTACCAAAAATAAATAAATACTGCCACAAAAACTTATTGGTTTTATTTTGGAGTTTGCGGCATAATGTGGTGTAACATTCATCTTTCTACTGTTGCTCCCGTCTGCTGATACACACAACACAGTATTGTTCACCACCAACAAATGACTTAATTATGCTGACATTAACATACGGCAACTGGTGCCAGTATTAATCAGTGCACTACAGCTTGGTCTAGCATAAATTAGCGCTTCCAGTAAGGTATTAATCATGCACGCTGCACGTACAAACAGCTGTTAACATTGATCACCAACATTAATTATGGCATTTTCAGAGTATTTTGAGCACCTGCCAGGTAATCTAAAAAATTGCCACACAAGATGAAAGTTATTCTAACTCATACACGATATTTTTCAGCAGCCTGGCCAAATGTGTCTTACCTCGGCATTGTTAACTGCTGCTGCTGTTAACAAGATGGAATGTGACACACAACCAGATGAAAGTTTACAAATCATTGGAGGCCTGCAACTATTTTCTAAGTGTATAGATACAGATTGTAAACTTCAACATTTTATTCAGGAAGTTGGATGACTGCAAAAACACCCGGTTGTTAATGTTGTACGGATACGGTCAGCCCTATGTAACTCTGAAATTGACAGTTCTTGTGCAGTGCTTATCTGCACTTTATTATACATAATGGGGTGACGAAGCATCACGTTTTAACTTTTCTGCAGTTGTCATCATGATTGCCGTATTGGCTCATTGTGCTCGTAGTACACCTCTTGGCCCTGTGGCTTTAACAACAACAGGGAAAGACAGAACAAACGAAGAGGATACTTATTCTTTCCCATTTCAGCAACAGCCAACTTGATATTCGCTTAAATAGCAGGAATCAGGGTTTGCCTCAAGACGTTAGCTCTCAGCCAACTGATGAGTCATGCAATGCAAAACATAGCAGTTTGCTGATTGGTATAATTTAACACTTTTAAAATATTGTAGTGTTTCTAAACAAATATCTTCTGTTAATACGATTTCAAAGGTAAGCAAACATGAGGGAAAACTATGGATTGTCTGCACAGGAGATGTTACTTTTTGATACTTCTTGGTGTCTGACTTAGGGCCCTTGTGCATAACTCTATATCCTCAGAATCTAAATAGCCCTCCCCTCGGCCCTTTTCACCTTGGCTTTGTTGTAACACCCAATAACACAGCAAAAATGTACAATTTTAGAAGAAGCAATATTTTGCAATCCAAGCTTATCAGTTTAACAATACTCCAACTAAAATAGCTCGTGGGCAAAAAAACAAAGCGGAAATCGTGCCACATGCTAGCAACCTATAGGTTGCTGTGATAGACATAAATGACTGCACGCTAATATTGACAGCCTTATACAGTTGCCGTTGCTACTGATCACATTTTGACAAACCATGTTGACTCATTTGTGCTGTTTCAGCCATCAAATTTCTCTCTGACCAAAATTTATGCAGAGATTTGTCCAACCTAATATTTGTAGAAACAAAAGTAGTATGCTGTTTTAGTTAAAAAAAAAAAAAAAAAAATCTAATTACCAAAGGCTAGTCATAATCAAGTAGAAATTTGTGGTTTTTCAGTAAGCAAAAAATTGTAATAATAAAAAATGCAATGAATTCTCTGTAGGAACTCTACCAAAAATAATAGAATAATTGCAGCAATTCACTTTTATCCCGCTTGACTGTATCAGCACTCGAGCGATGCTTGGAAAGCAAGCAAAGTGGCATACAGCATGAACAGCTCGAAAAACGTAACCAATAGCTACTAAAATTCACACACACATTCCTACACTTGTCCACTTCAACCTGTCAAAACATAAATAGTACAACAACAAAGGAATGTCATGTTAATCTTGGTGGCGATTTCTCGCTTTTTTTTTTTTTTTTTGATAACACCAGAACGTGACAGATCAAGCCAGATAACGTTAAGTGCTTGCCTTCTCCCTCAAGCTGTGTCGTCCCAATTTTGCGGCATTCCAGAATCAGTTGGATCTGACAAAAGTCAATTAAGCCCCATGTCCACCGACCTTATCTACCCTACTCGACAAAATCAGTTACCACGAAGAAATTTACCCGGCTCTAATCTACCCTACTTGCTTTTTCTGTTACCTGTTGTGGTTCCAAAATAAGTAGCCCGGTTTCAAAATGTGACGTAAATACTTTGGAGGTCATTGATTGGTCCGAGACAGATTCAAATATGCTGCACTTAAAACTAAACATGGGAAACAGCCACTATTATAGACAAGGAGTGGTTGAAGATGAAAAAACTTTCACTTCTACAACCTTCTATCGGTGGATTACATCAGTATCACCTTCTGGTTAGTACAGTATTCCAAAACTCCCACAATTCGAGCACCAATTGCAATATTCTGTTCTTGTTTACTATAGTATTACTATATAGTAGTACTATATAGTTTACTATAGTAGCCGTTAACATGACATCACTGGTGAGGTGAGGAGGGGCTCCAGAGGAGTGGGGGTGCCTTTTGGTTGAAAGCAGAGTAAAGTAGTGCAGGTTAGAAACAGTCGATGAAGACAGGGTTTTAGTCTCACATTTTTCCAGAGTCCATATTTCCTTTAATTAATTCAGTCCATCAGTATTGACATGCAAACGTATGAGACTGACAGATTGATAGCATGGTCTCAAAGAAAATGACACTCATTGAGTGTTAGACAATGGAAGGATCAACTTTTGTGTCACATCTTCTTCCCCTTCTGGTTTTAAGTTGAGTTTACAACCAGTGAAACAAAATGCACATTTGGGTGCAATTTTTACATTTGTTTTTCCTGTTCAGCTCTACAGGTTCACTTTAAATGCCCTTGAATTAATTTTAGAAATGTGTTTTCTGTGTTCAAAAGGGTATCTATAAAGTCTGGAGACAAAGATAAATATAAAACTTCATACAGCAGCTTCGATATGAATACTTCTTTATTAGTTTATTCTTAATTTTGTTAAATATTGGTCAAATTCAGAGCCAGCGTTAGTTCTGGCAGAGCCACAGTCACTTGCCTGACCAACACCCATAAAAGGCTTAATGTCAGGCTCTGTCACAAATACAGTGAACCTTAGAAATTGAGTGTAGCGTTGGTAAAATCCAAGGACAAACTTTTGTCTCCCATTCTACATTATAGATGAGACACGCTGAGCAAATGTTCAGTTTGCATACTTCGACAGGTATTTTTCATCAATGTATTTTTATCTGAAATGAGATTTACTCCCTGTACCCTGGGCAGCATTAAAAAGTAATATACAGTGGGCCCCCAGTTTACGAATCTCCTGTTTTACGTATTTTTCATCTTACGACGTGGACCGAGGCGTTTTTTTGTCCCCCTCTCACGCACAAACCTTTCGTCTTACGAACGATCCAACATGCCAGTCAGTGTGTCCGCACTAGTTTTTTCGCTTTGCTGCATCAACAAAAACAACTTTTCTCACATGTCACAGAAATGCTGATATGCTATTGGTCGATTAAGGTCACAGTCACTGTCTCAGTCACGGAGATGCGGATATGCTATGGGCTGGCGTTACGTCAATCACAGAAATGCCGATATGCTATTGGCCCAACGCCCTCATCTAGCTTGATGGCACGAGCTGGTCGGTGTGTTGTGAAAACTTTGCAAACTTTATCTGTTAGACTTGGCTTCTAAAATTGCAAGTGGCGGTAAAGGAAGAAGTAAGAGGTTGATGATAATAGAAAGTAAGCGGGAGATAATAAAAACAATACGAAGGTGGTGCACGCATAGTTAACCTTGCCAGTGAGTATAGCCGTAACCGTTCGGCAATATGTACAATTCTCAATAACAAGGAAGCTATCATAGCAAGCAAGTCTTCTAAGGGCAAGACTTTCGTTGTCAGTGGACGGACCTCGGTCGACAACAAAACGGAGAGGCTTCTTCTATTATGGATTAAAGAGAAGGAAATCGCTGGTGATATGTTCTAGTTTAAGAAAAGTTCTTGTTTAGGAAAGAAATAAAATAAATTCTGCGGGTTCGTCTCTGCTCCCCTCCGCCTCCACCCACCACCAGCTCAAGTCACGTCGCCCCAAAGGTAAATGACATTTTTCCTTTGTATATTTATGTTATTAAATTTAACTGTATAGTCGATTATTTTACTAATTTTTAATATGTGTATAAAGTCGTGATGTGTTTACCTAAGGTTTTTGCACGCGTTGCACGCATTCACTAATTAACATAGGTTTGGATTGCCCGTCATACGAGCGATTCAAGTTGCGAGCCTAGCCGCTGAACGGATTAAGTTCGTAACACGGGGGCCCACTGTACTTGGTTCTTCATGTGGGACCAAGACAAATTTTCTTTTCGTGGTATGATATCAAGTTGTAGTTGTTGCGTTTAAAAGGACTGTGAGTCTGAAATGGATACAATGCAGTTGGTATTACTCAGCTTAAGTGTCAAGTCTATCGACGTCATCTTAGATATATTTCATTTTCGTTGTCTAAAATTTCAATCATGACTCTTGAGATCACGGCTGTGTTATTTAAATGTGGGTGCTACTTTTGCACTAAATGTGAGCGTTATAAAGTCACTCAGCTCGAGTTGGCTGGTATAATAAGTATGTGCTCTAATGTTGCATAAGATATCCATGCGTAGCATCAAGAGGCACATCTTGTTAAATTGCTTGAGTTGAAGAGCGGTGGAGGGAGGGGGGAGTGACAAGGCCTGACCAAGCTTGCCAGCACTGTAGCAAAGAGCTGCAGGAGCCTTGTACTCCCATATAAAGACATGGGCCTGTTCCCTGGCCTTGCGATTTGGTTTCCTGTTAACCCCTCACTAGCAAATGAGCCTCTGAAGGATAAGACCAGTAAAGGCAGCCACTATTTTTTCTCCATATACTTTTACACATTTCTAATTGTGTTTGGCCAATGACACAACGTGCATTACTGTGTCACTTGGCAGATGTTTATTTCGGTTAAACACAGTTTAATTTGACTATTTCTTTGACAACACATTCAGAGAGCTGCTAAACTTCAGATTACACATTTCTAATTGTGTTTGGCCAATGACACAACGTGCATTACTGTGTCACTTGGCAGATGTTTATTTCGGTTAAACACAGTTTAATTTGACTATTTCTTTGACAACACATTCAGAGAGCTGCTAAACTTCAGAAATTAACTTCCTGAACAATTTAGCTTAAATTCCAATTTTTAAAATGTCAGGAACATACACTGCACGTATTCATATATATACTTTAATTACTGCTTTACAGTATTAATCACACTTTTTTTTTTTTAATTGAGATTTCAGCAATGCAGGCCACACAAATACATGTGCACACATTTTTAGAAAAAGGCAGGCAGAGATAATGGCAGGACCACAAACATGTTTGGTACGATTATCATTTTAATTTGAAAACATTTTAAAGGATCAAAATACAAACAAATGACTCAAAATATCGCACACCATGAATGTAATTAAACAAGGCATGACCATTTGTAAGACAAGGTACAGTGTCACAGCATTTTTTATCAATCGATCAATTCTCTACACAACTTCTACTTTTGAATTGAGTGTGTAATGAATTTAGCTTTAGTTAAAGTGTGTACATTGTGGGACATAATAATATGGCCAGAACTTAATTTTGTGCCATGGTTAGCCTCAAGTACAATTGTTTTGAAGTTTGGTGTTGTTGAGCATGTAGCTTGGGTTCTGTGATTTATGAAATGCAACAGTTTTTCAACATCACCTTTTTTTTGTTATGGGTCTGTGTTTAGATTACACAACGGTGACATTTTTGTTTATGCTGCCAAATGAGCCTAAGGTCCTTGTCACACCTGACAACAATCAATGGAGATTACATATTACTGCCACCTTGTTTGAAGTGCAGATGCTGCAATTATCCTCATATTTCTTGTGTATCAGTACTCATCGAACTGTGACGTCACAGGACCAATACAAAAACGATTACACCACCTGGCTGGAATACCTTAGCATTAAAAGGGGTTCAAGTGGTTCTCTGTCTGCTGTGTACTTAATTATATTGCACTGGAGAGGGTGTGTACATGACTTCATCCTTATGTGCATGCACCACACTAGCTATGAGACTTTCTGTAGTTGTATCAATAATGCAGTTGCGCACTCACGGTTTCACCCTGAGCCATCACTTTCTTTTCCATTAAAAATGCATCTATTTCTCAGTCCAAAGTGTCCGTCCCCTCCCAGTTCCCATAAGCCCTTTCCCTTGACCGCACATCAACAGTATGTGCGAGGCTCATCCGATCTGGAATCCCAGCACTATTTTTTGATGTATAATCCTCCAGCCATAATTAATTTTTAACCTGATGGATCCTTTTATTCACTGAATTCACTGATCATTCAAAGGCCAGTGGTTTGAACTGCCGTGTTTTACAAAAAGAGTCATGTAGAGTCATGTTCTTTTCGCTTTTTCCATGTTCTCCAGACTGCCAACAGACAGGACAATTAACCTGCCATTTATAAGTCACAAGAAGCATGTGGGAGTGACTATTGATTGATTGGGCCAAAACAGTCCTTATAAGGAGGGGTTTGCAACAGGAAGTGGGTTGTGGTCTCACTGTGGTGTCATAGGAAGGGAAGTGGCAGATTGTTTCATGGATGAGACAGATGGAGGAAAAGATGGATTAAGGCACAGAAGGGGTTGCAGGGCGTATGAAATAAAGTAGGATGGTACTCATCTTTTCGTCTTTCTCTCGTGTCCTGTGTTTGTCATTGTTGGGGTGGCGCAGTAGTCTGTCTTGTTAGACACTACCCAAATTAGTTATCATGATTTCACACGTCAAATCACATTTTTAGGTTTTTCCACAAGATGGAAGATTCCAGACCCATGCACAATTTTCCTGTATTTTGTCAATCACCGTAGTGTGTGGGTTTCTTAATTTGTTGTGAATCCAGTCTATCAATAGTTTCCTATGTTTTTAGCCTTAGCATTTCATTGATTGCTACAGAGAAAAAAGTCTACACTTTTACATCATATCAATGTTGCTGTTTCTTAGTGATGATGCAGTTTTTATATTTGCATGAAATGACATCTGATCTAGCTAGGATGTGGATTTGGTTGTGTAATCTCATATCAGACACTTTTTATTTTTTGACTACCCTAACATAAAGCAAGAGAGTTAGCGACATATTGAACATACTGTATACTGGACAGTGGCCACATACTGTAGAATATACATTATGAAGACTTGTAGGACTAATGAAGAACAAAAGATGGATAAGTACCCAAAAGCTCTCATAACTCTCATAACAGCAAGTGGGAAAAACTGATGGCTATCCATGGATTTGTGATTGACCGGTGTGTTATTGGTGCTTGCATACAAAACCGCATGAACTGTTTTCTGCCTTTCATTGTAGTGAGTCGAGTATCTGCCAGGCTCGGGCCACTGTGATGATCTATGATGATGGCAATAAGAAGTGGATGCCGGCGGGAGCTGGACCCCAGACATTCAGCCGAGTCCAGATCTATCACAACCCCTCCAACAATGCCTTCCGAATTGTGGGACGCAAGATGCAGACAGACCAGCAGGTGATGTAAATTCACAGCAAACGTGAAATTTATTTACATTAAAACACCCTCCATCGCAGATTCTGGGTTTACGTCCTAGAATTTCGGAGATTTGTTTTTTTTAAGTGGTAATTTTGTATTCTCAATTAGATAAATCAGATGTTTTATAGTTTTGTAAGATTTGTCGTTCATGCCTCAGCACACAAGTCGACAACTTTGGTCCTCGATGGCCACTATCCTGCATCTTTTAAATGTTATCATCATTCCGCACACCTGATTCAAATCATCAGCTCCTAGGCAAGCTTTTCAGTAGCCACGATAATTACCCTGACTATTTGAATCAGGTGTATTTAAGGTCAGAAACATCTAAAACATGCAGAATAGCGGCCTTCAAGGACCAAAATTGCCCACCCCTGCCTCATCGTACCTTGTGAAATTAAAACTTATCAAGCATTTCAAGGACTAACTTGAGTCTTTATTTTGATTTATGGCACTATCGCACAGAGCATCAGCGATGGCACAAAGGAAAATTGTGACAAGAAAATTGGAAACGCACAGCAATTCAAGACAGATGATACAGTTCCCATTCTATTATAAATCAAACTTAATACAGTTCTGTTTTAAACTCAATTCTTACCATAAAAACTACTGTTTTTTTTCATGTCTTTCACCTAAAATGGAAAGACTTCAGGATGTATCCGTAATGCTCATTTGCAGTATGAACTAGTTATTTATAAGATCGTGACTAGTTATTATAAGATGGTGACTCATGAGATAACATTAGATAAAAATGGACCATTGAGTTTTTGTAATAAGGGTTAAGTGAGTTTGGAGGGATCTATTCTTGACCACACTCTCATTCTGCCTGCTGCCTCAGCGTCTCGGTTTAAACATTCACCATGCTAAAGTGCTCCCCAGAGAGGGAGTCTTAAAGTGGATGATGTTTCCTGTGAGATATTTAGCCTCTTCGAGCATTTCCTGTGACAGTTTGGGGAAAAGGGCTCAATGCCCTGTGCAGACCATTTTCTCTTAGTGTGTCCTCTTAGTGTGTCTGGAGTGGAGACTGAGATCACCAAGGGGCAACAATGTAATAATACATCTTTCCTTTTCCTTCCCTTTCATTTGCGTTTTACTATCTATGATAGTCACCCTCTCCTCTTTTTCTGTGCTCTGTGGAATTCAGTGTTAAACAAATAGTGAAATGGCATGTCAGCACATTCAGGCAACACTCAAAACCACATTATTGTTTCTCTTTTCATTTGTTAGCTTGACGCCACCTACTGGATTAAATGAAAAACCATGATGCATGAACAGTGTTTGTTTTGATTTGTTTGTTTTTTTTAGTCAGCAACTGAGAAATCTCCTATATACTACATGCACTTTTTTTCTTGTCTATTTGGTGAGAGGAGGGTAACTTTTTTTAATGGATTTTTTTTGTTTGTTTTGTCTTATATACAGGTGGTTATAAACTGTCCTATTGTGAGAGGCTTGAAATACAACCAAGCCACACCTAATTTCCATCAGTGGCGGGATGCCCGGCAGGTGTGGGGACTCAATTTTGGCAGCAAGGAGGATGCTGCGCTTTTTGCCAATGGCATGACACATGCTCTTGAGGTGCTCAGCTCGATGGCAGATGCAGGTGCTGATTCTCACTACCATAAGCAGCCTCAAAATATGCTTCTCCTTTTGCCCCGTTAACTTCCCATATATCAGTGCTTTTCAATTATTTTTTGCAAATACCCCATTCTAGGAAAGAGGAAACTTTTGCACCCCCCCCCCCCTGCACCATGTATAAATAAGATTATTATCTATAAAAAAGGCCTTTTACCTGGGGTCATTCCCCCAGCATCGCCCCCCCCCAAGCAGGCCTGACACACTATTTGAAAAGAAATGCCGTATACAAACTTAATTACTTAAGGTAATCAAGTAGCGACATTTATTGCAATTTACTTTTGAGTGTAGATCTGCAAACACTTACTATATCTGTGACTATAGTGTATTGTACTGTAAAACCCAATTGACAACTGAAAACCAACAGACATTTGTAAAATCGTGTTCAGCTCTATACTGTATTACTCTAGATGTTGTCTTTCATAGAGACAAAATTTTTACGGTTTCTGCCAAAATGTCAACACCACCACCGCCTTGACTGCCATCTTGTGGCATCTTAAAGATCACGTAAGCCCATAAAAACAGAAATAAGTGTTTATCAACAAAGATCTTTAAATGGCAAGGAACAATCAGTGAATTCCACCCATCCATTATCTAGGCAGGGTACAACTTGAACTGATCAATTGATCAATTTAGTACTTGAGGGAATAAATTACTTTAAGTACTTACGAAAGGTAATTAAATACAAAGCCAAATGTGTTGAAATGGTCAATGTTTCTTGAATGGTTCGAGCTCGTCAAGTTAAAATGTCATTGCTTGCAATTGTGCAGGTGTAATGGTACTATAGGCTATCTAACGAACGTAACAAAGTAATTGATTACTCTTTTTCCTTCAGTACCTAAAGTAATCAATTAGTAATCCTAAAGTAATCAATTACTAATCCTAAGGTAATTGATTACTTTAGTATTTTAATACCTTGAAAGTAATTACTTTAGTGCTTGATTACCTTAAGTAATTGATTACATTAGTACTTAATTCTTAGTCCCAGCCATTTTAGACCCTCCTTCAGCCTAACACCTTAACTGGGGAAAAAAAAAATGCCAAAAATACAAATATGTAAGTACCTGTGATTGAATGGAAAAAAATAGCAATATTACTGCTCTCTTTTGCAATCGTTTTGATGTGCGTGCGTGTTTGTGTGTGTGTGTGTGTGTGTGTGTGTGTGTGTGTGTGTGTGTGTGTGTAATAATATTTATTTTCTGCTCTTGACCTGTTTAAAGAAATTAAAGTCATGCAATCAGGAGAGACGTCAAATCCAGTTTGGTGGTTTTAGGGGATTTCTAATCTGTGTTTTTGTGCATTGTATTTTGACAGGATATGCAACCCTTCCGCGGCCGATGTCAAATGGTCCATCTCTCGAAGAGATTGAGCAGCAAAGGAGGTAATAGATCTTCACATTGGGGTTGCAATTAATGGTTGTTAATCATCAATTTATCTTTTGATTTGTTTTGATCACAGATAAAATAAAATATTTGTTTTAATTTATGGCGTGGCTCAGTATTAGTGGTTGTCTCTCAACTGGGAGTTTGTGGGTTTGATCCCCCCACCATTGTGTTTGTCAAAGTGTCTTGTGAGCAAGTCACTGAACCCCCCCAGTTCCTCCTTAAAGAATTGTACCATTTTGTCTTTTTAATTTCCATCCCTTGGAACTTTTTTTCAAATAGAAAGCAACAAATGCATTAACATTTTTTTAAATGATTTGGGGACATTTTTGATCCATAACATGTCACTCGAGGCAAAAATGCTGGACATTATTTTCCAAAATACATGTAGATGTTTGCAAACATTTTATTTTAATTCAACACAGACAATCCGAATGTTTTGTGAAGGACTTAAGACTTCTACTTACCACAAAGTAGTCTTAAAAAGCCCACACATGCAATCCATCAATTATGCCTTGAGTTCATTTAACAATCATGGTCAGTTCTGGCAACCTATAAACTGTGCAGTAGTTTTGCGCACAAGCATATGCACAGGATTTGATGGCATTAGCCTAACACTGCTAAACTGTCAGCCCCTGTAGGTTAAAGGTTAAATAGACAGCAAGGCCGGCACATCTCACATCAGCCCCACCTCCTCTTCATCCTTTTATCTGTTCCTCCAGTAGAGGCCATTATGCTAGCCTGCACGGACTTGGCATTAACTTTTAATCTCATTTAGACTAAAAGCTTGATGATTGGCCTGTGAGACTGCCGGTCAAACCAGTGTTTGTCCTGCTGGATGCTGCATGCTGTGGCTTAAGGAATAAAGCACTGCTATTAAAACCTTCAAAATAAACCGCAGATTTACATGCAGGTCAATGTTATTTACACTCCTGGTTTTAGGCTGGAATCTGGATCAGTGCTCAAAACATTACCTTATGGGTTAACGACAAGTATCAAGCAGTGGTAAGTGATGTGGTCACGATCAACCCACCGTCACTACTCTTTGTCGAAGCAAAGCGAAAATTTTCAATTGTACTGAGTGTGTCATGTTTGTACGCAGTACTTTGAATGTGTTTGTATTGTATGTGAGCTGTGTTGCATACAGCTGCAGGATGCCAGATGTGGTGGGGACTTAGTTGAAGAGAACCGAAGCAGCTCGAATTAGGCCACACTGTCCCATCTGTGGACTTTTTAGTAACCATACAAATTATTCAATATACTTTGTTACATACTTCATAGTGAATTTTGGCTGTGCAGTTCCACGTTTCAGTAAGCTAATTGATGACCTGTGGGGATGTTGCATACATACATCATCCAATATGTTGAACAATAGTAGATAGTTAAGGTTAATGTATGCAAATGATGGGATTCCAGGGATTAAAAGTAGTCTGTTTGTTTGGATATATTTGGATCACGTTCAAACTTAAGCCTCTTTCACACAGAGATACCATAAAATATCACCGAATAATGAACAAACATTTGGTTGCGAGTCCAAGCTCTACTGCTAAGCTCCAGAACAGCGCTTGTCAGATGTTATATTTAACACCCCAGTCCCTGCATTGTTCATAATCATTACCCACAAGTGACAAATCCCCTCTGTTGCATTTCTGTTACTCAACATTCAAACTCAACTTTGCCCCTGCATTCTGTAGGAGCTGTTAAATGCTGAGCAGGTAGGGTTAGGGTTAAATAAATGCTAGCATTTTCAGGGACTCTAAATAGTTTATTATTCACAGTACTTGGAACTTTTGCCAAAAAATACATTGAAGGAATTGTCACATTTCTCCCTTCACAGATATGTCATTAACAGGTTATTTAATAGTCTGTTTAAACTTTGACGGTTAGATTTGAACAAAGTACGCTTAAGTTGACTTAAGTAGTTAAGTGTGTGTGTGTGTGTGTGTGTTTGGCTAAGTATTAATGGGTTTACATTTTTTGTTCGAAGTTTGGTTTTTTTGCCTCCCACCTGTGTTAACAGCCCCCATCGGCCACCGTACAACTGACCTTATATATGCTCCTGAAGTTGATCAACTTTTATGTTACATACAACTCAAAAAGGATCAAATACTTAGAGAATAGATTTGACCTGTCAGAGAGGCAAACTTTTAAAGTGTATTTGAAATCCATTACACAGTAAGAATTGGCATACATAGTAGATAACAATGTGTTTGCAGATTGGAGCAACAGAGGTTGGAGCAGCAAGAACGGGAGCGACAGGAGCGAGAACGTCAAGAACGAGAGCGCCAGGAAAGAGAAAAATTGGAGAGAGAGAGACAAGCTCCAGCAGGTCCGGCAAAATGACTGCGTCAGTCAGCAGACCAGTCGGCTACTTAATTTTTTTTCCTGTGACGTGTGTTTTTAGATCTTCATTGGGTGCATATGCAGGTGTGCAGTGTAATATGCATGCAATTTTTAGAAATGGTGATCATGACAATATAAAATTATAATGCGCATTACTCTTAGTCAGCAAAATCTTAGTATTTTTTGTTATTTACGGAGCCCCTAAAGGGACATGCGGGAAAAAAAAAACCCCAGATAGTATCGCACGCTCACCAGATAGTATCAGCGCACACCAGATAGTATCGCGCGCGCACCAGAAACTATCGCGTGTGCACCAGATAGTATCGCGTGCTCGCCAGAAATGAGCATGTCCCTTTAGGGGCTCCGTAGTTATTCACGTGACTGCAACCAGAAATTTTACTCCAAAATCTGGTCCCTAGCAATTAATTGTCATGAAAGAAGGACCGTTGAAAAACATTTTCGGAACTGTTGACTGTCACACACACTTATATACTAAAATCACCATCTCATATTTTAGCGCCGATTCCTCCTGCTCCACCTGCAGGCCTTGGGGGGCTTGCTCCACCACCTGCGCCACCACCACCCCCTGGGCCTCCTCCAGCCAATGGTGTTCCACCCCCTCCAGGACCCCCACCAGCTGGACCAGCCGCAGGACCCCCACCAGCTGGAGGACCACCCCCTCCACCGCCTCTCCCATCAAATGGAGTTAGCCTTGGTGGTGGGGGAGGTGGAGGTTTAGCTGCTGCCCTGGCAGGAGCGAAACTTCGCAAAGTATCTAAAGTGAGTAGAATATAGAATGTCTTTACTGTCATTGTGCAGCAGGTTCAGCACGTTGTGTCCGTGGATGCCACATCTTAAAGCTCTATATACAGTCCCCGGCAAAAGTCTTGCTTATCCATTTTGTAGAAACAATTGCTAATAACCTGACTTTTAATTGTTAAATTGGTTTCAGAAATGGCTCATATGAAAGCTAAGACCCTCTCAAATTATGTTGAATGTCCGAAAATGTATGTGCTTTACTGAAAAAGATTTATCATTTAATGAAAACATAAAGGTCAAATTTTGGCAAGACAAATTTTGTCACCTACAGAAGGTAGTGTGAAAATTGAACAAAAAATGTACTTCAAATATGTTGTATGTCTTCCATGGGCTTGAAGGACTGCATCCATGCGGTTCGCCAAGGATTAATACAATTTATTGATGAAGTAATCAGGAACAGCAAAGAAAGCAATCTTGCATGCCTCCCAGAGTTCAATATTCTTTGGTTTCATCTTCCATGCTTCCTTTTTTATCCTACCCCAGACATGCTCAATGATGTTCATGTCAGGTGACTGGGCTGGCCAGTCCTGGAGGATCTTGATCTTCTTTGCTTGAGGAACTTTGACATAGAGATTGAAGTATGCGATGAAGCATCATCCTGCTGCAGAATTTGGAGGCATCCTAACCAAATGCCCGAACCATCTCAACGCGAAGGAGCAGCGGCTCGACCCAGAGTCCCTCTCGAGTGACCGAGCTCCTTACCCTATCTCTAAGTGAGAGCCAGGACACCCTGCGGAGGAAACTCATTTCGGCCGCTTGTATCCGGGATCTTGTTCTTTAGGTTAAGGTTGAGGTCAGCAGCCCCCCATCTACACCGTACACAGTGTTAATGGTGCACTGCTTCCCCCTCCTGAGATGCTGGATGGTGGACCAGAATTTCCTCTTAAGTCGTCTGGAAGTAATTTTCCATAGCCTCACCATACTCCTCCCACACCTGAGTTTTTGCCTCGGCGACCACCGAAGCTGCGCACCGCTTGGCCAGTCTGTACCTGTCAGCTGTCTTTGGAGCCCTGATAGGCCTCTTTCTTTAGCTTCATGGCATCCCTTACTGCTGGTGTCCACCAGCTGGCTGGGAGATTGCCGACAAGCGAGGCACGCCTGCCTTATGGCCACAACTTCAATCAGCCACCTTGACATTGGAGACACGGAACATGGTCTCCCCTGACTCAATGTCCCCCACCTCCCCCAGGACATGGGAGAAATTCTGCAGGAGGTGGGAGTTGAAACTCCTTCTGACTGGGGACTCAGCCACGTTACCAGCAGACCCTCATGATACTGTTGCGTGGAGAGAGAGGTGGGCTGATCACGCAAGAGAGAGGAAGGAGAATGTGAAGTAAAAAAAACGGCGCATGCGTGGGGGAAGTTCTGTGTCTGAGAAAAACTTGTTAACGCTCAAAAAGTCTGTGGAAGTGCTGTGCAGTTCTTTGTTGTATGAATTAAAATAAAAGTGACGGTTGAGACCGACGCTGCCTTCCCGCTACCGTTTGTGCCAATTGCGAGCACCGCTTCGAGCCGTCCTGCGAGGGCTATTTACCCGGACAAGCAAATCCGGCCCTGGAAATGAGGTTTCCCCCAAATCTCGTGTCTATGGCCACCGGATGTAAGGGAACGGATAACAATACGTTTGGGTCTGCCAGGCCTGGCTGGCATCCCCCCCCACACTGTTGGAGCCAACACAGCAGAAGGTGATAAGCTTAACTGCATTTTGGTGCATAAGCACAGACAGGACCTATCCCTCCACCCGAAGGCGGAGAGAGGCTACCCTCTCAGAAATTCTCAGCCTTGCACACCAGTTCATACCCCTTCCCCGCCAGAGAGGTAACATTCCATGTCCTAAGACCTAGTTTCTGCAGAAGGGGATAGGTGCACCAAGGTCCCCGCCCAGCTCACGTCGCACCTGAGCCCTATGGCCCCTCCCAACAGGTGGCGAGCCCATGGGAAGGGGGACCCACATTACCCTTTCGGACTGGGCCCCATGGGTGCAGGCCCGGCCACCAGGCGCTCTCCAACGAGCCCCACCTCCAGGCCTGGCTCCAGAGGGGGGCCCCGGTGACCCGCGTCCGGGCGAGGGAGAACAAGATCCAACATATTTAATCATCATAGGGAATCTATGAGTGTGCTTAGTCTGGTCCCTCACCTAGGACCTTTTTGTCATGGGTGAACCGACAAGGGGCTTAAAGCCCCAGACAACTTAGCTCCTAGGTTCACTGGGACACACACAATCCTCCACCACGGTAAGGTGACAGCTCATGGAGGGGTGTCGTGGGCCATTTCGGGCCAATTTTTTGTGAGAATGCCATCATTTCGAGAAGCTTCTGGAACAGCTGCTCTGCTGGCAGAATCAAGCACTGCAGTTGATTTGGAAAAAACCCTTAGAATTGGTCTTGATAAACACATGAAAGCTGAAGTGGAATCCTGTTATGGAATTAAGAATGATTAATTATTTACGAATTTTAAAAAATATATATATTATTTATTGTGGTCATGCTGCAGTTAATCTCTTTCCAATTTATAATTCATATTAATGATTTTCACTCAATATGGATTTGGAGTCACAGGTAATAAGCCTGTCAGTCCAATTTCAGAAAAGCAACGTATCAGAACACCTATTTACAGACTTCATAAACAAAACCGGGATAGTACCAAAAAAAAAAAAATTTAAGACATGCTATATGCTTCGACTCCGCTAAGACAGTGAAAGAGCGATTAAAATTGCAGGCAACATCATGATCAACAAATCAAGGGCATTAATTCAGCGCCATCAACTCAATTACCTGTGATGTGATCGATATTGAACAGACTGTGCGTTTATCCAGGTATGTGGCTGATGTTTTAGTTTTATAAATGCAGGCTGCGTTTTATTGCACTCTGTTGCCCAGATTAGGGCACGTTATGCACGTTCCATTTTGGGTTTTTTGCGAATCCTCAAAAAAAAAAATTCAAATATCTTTCTTTAATTTCAACAAAGCAATGAAACATAATTCATTTTTATTGTAATGAAGTTAAACTTGAGGCGGCATCGCACAACAGAGTAGTCGCGTGGCGTGTCATTTTTGACAGGATGCACTTCAGGAAAAAAACATTTAATCATGAAGGCTCAATGACTCATTATGTATTCGTAGTTAACTTAATCATTTTGATCGTCGGCTAATATAGCTACTATAGATACATACGGCATGTGTTGCCTTCATTATAAGGCTTTTAATTATTTGCGGCTCCACGCATTTGTCTTTTGTTTTTGTGGTCCAATATGGCTGTTTCAACATTTTGGGTTGCCGACCCCTGGCTTGGATCCATGCACAAAAGGTTTAGACTCCAAAGGAGAGTTTCATGCAAAGATCTAAATTCATGCAAAGATGTAAAGTTGCGTCTCGTGAGAGTCGTGTTCGTACGAATGGTGAAACGCGCATGTGTCACAAAATTTGTACTCAAACATGGATGCAAATGGTAAACACGTACCTTTTTTTGACAGCGGTCTTACTCCATACAAACTTATTGTGAACTCAGTACATACATGTATGCATGTATACACTTAAAATATTTTTGTTCTCAGCAGGAGGAAGGATCTGCTCCAGTGGGCAGAGCAGATGCCAGCCGTAGCAGCAACTCCTCTATTGGCGGTGGCGGCGACCTGATGGGTGAGATGAGTGCCATCTTGGCCCGAAGGTAGATGTGCACGAAATCGAATGCATTTATGCGCGTCAAAATAATCCATGCCTCTTATAATGGTCATCGTTATTTTTCTGCCTTCATTCTAACAATCACTTGAATAACTTGAGGCATAAAGTAAAGTGAGGTTTGACCCAAAATGACACTTTTTGTCACATCAGGAGAAAAGCAGCTGACACCGGAGAGAAGGCACCGATGAAGACGTACGACAACGTACGTAGATACTTACAATATTTGCTAATTAGACCAGGCCAAGACAAAGTAAATGGCTGTGCTCTCTGAATCGGGGCACAAGTATGTGCTACAGGAGGACTCTCTAAGCAGCTATTTATTTATTTGTATTTTTTTTTTTACACAGGAGGATTCTGAGCCTCAAGGTCAAAGTGGTAAGACAAAATATGTGTGAAACATGCTGCCTCCATTTAGTTCAGCAAAAAATGGTAATGTTTATATTTTCACACTTCATCTTTGTTAGAGATCATGAGAAGACCTTGGGAGAAATCATCCACTATGAGCAGGTAATTAATGAGCCATGTATTACCAGGCTGTGTCATTAATGTATTTCCCTGAAGCATTGTATGTTTGAACTCACTCCAAATGGCCTGTGTTGTGCATGCAACGTCATGAAAATATGCGCATGCTTTTTCCGTTTTCCAAGTGTGCTGTAGTTGCGTGAGTGTCAACCATTTCCATTCTAAGAGGAGAGTATGTATGTTTCACTAACAGGAATAACTCCATTCCCAAGAGCATGGACTCCACCTCCTCATATTCCCAAAGCTCCAGGTATACGTACTATCCCAGCCACTGTGACCTTCACTCCCCTTGCTTCTTCTTTTTCTCCTTAAAGGGCAATATTGCTTGCAGCTGATTTAAGCCCACAATAATGCACTTGTAATTGTGCTGATAATTAGCCTATTAAGGACAGAAGTTACGTGGCATGAGTTAATACTGTATTCCTATAGAATATGTCAGTGCTCTTAGGAAGTGCTGCCCCCTTTTGGTCAAATTATCACTTTGCTGTTTGCACAGGTGGATGTCAATCTGTCTATTGGTTTTATCCTTAGTACATGTACGTACAGTACCTTTAGTAAATACGCATTTGTATTGGTAACTGTGGTTTAAACGATTCTCAATTATCCATAACTTTTACAAATGTAGGGGTGTGACAAAATTTGATGAATGCTGATTGACTGATGGGTGTGTGCCGTCTAAGTATTCAGTTTGTAATATATGTCAATTCTTTTTTGTTTGTTTGTTTGTTTGTTTTTTTTTACAGCAGCACATGGCAACTTTCTCCCAATCTCCTTTTAGAGCTTTTTTTAAGGCAAATATTTTTAAATAAAGGCAAAAAACATTGTGTTTGTTTTCTGCCTTTGTTGTACAGGGTGAAGCCTGCAAACAACAGTGACACAAGTGGATTTGAAGAGTCTGATTTAGACAAAATGAAACAGGTAACTAGATTTCAGAGCGTTGTTTGTAAGCATGTTTGCTAAATTGTGTCTGATGTTTGGTGATTTTATCTTACTTTTTTGCAGGAAATACTTGAGGAGGTGCGAAAAGAACTTCAGAAAGTAAAGGATGAAATAATCAAAGGTGAGCAATATATAGCCTTCGTAGTGTTCACTAAAACAGAAAATCCAGTGTCTTCATCACATTTGAACACCAAACTGAATATTCAGTGACCATATTGCTTTTGAGTAAAAACACAAGCAGTATTGTGTACTTTTATGACAACAAAAAATTGCTGCATTGGTGTATGCCGGAGTGCCTTGTGATGGGTGACTGTGATATGAAGGAAGTTTTCTACATATTTATCCTTGGAGTGCAGTGATCCCTTGCGACTTTGCCCCTCCCTTATCGCGCCTTCAGTGCATCACAATTTTATTTTCATTAGAAAAAAAGTTTTGTTGCGAAGAGACGTGCTGGCACTCCTCGTACGTCGAACTACTGCAGTACACATATTTACTTAAATGGTAAATTATTAAACCTTATTCAAAACTGTACTGTTTTCCCTTCCTGTCTCACGGAAAGCCACAGTTATATTAGCGGCGCTCGGAAGTCTACTGTAGGGCATCGCTAATATAACCGTGGCTCTCTGTGAGGCTACAGCCAAAGGGATGTGACGGAAGGCATAACAGTACAGTTACTGTGTAAAGTTTAATAATTTAAGATTTAAATGGATTCAAATTTCAAGAGTTTTATTGTCATATGGATAGTTATTCTGTCCACTTCCCCGAGCGGGCTACATTCCAAAATCAAGCAAATAATAAGGTAGGCAATAAAGCAAACAAAAAATAAACAGTAATAGAGCAATAAGAGCAATAATAATGAACCACTAATAAATGAATAGACTTACATTATGGAGAAGATTGAGTGGAGAAAAATATGTATACTGCAGTAGTATTTGTCTTAAATATGTCAAGTATAAGTACTTTTCACATTTAAAAAAAAACGCAGGTACCTACATACACATGCATGAAAATTGAAGAGTGACACTACTTTGCAGTTTTTCACCTATCGCAGGGGGTTCCGGTCCCCGTTAACCGCAAATAACAAGGGATTACTGTATTTACATTTGACGGGTGATACCTTTTCCCTCTTTATCAAAATGAATTAGGATTTGACATCTCTGATCAAATGTTTGACACTATCTGTGTTGCCCTCACTTTAAATTGCTTTGAACACTTACTAAAGCAACAACTCAATTTGAAAAGTAGTTTAGAACAGTTTTTTTTCCCATTGCAAACAAGCTGCGGTAGAACATTGCTATTTTTAAGGGTGCAATTGGTGAAGTCATAATGCATTTACGTCAGACCAGATGCAGAATGGCTTACAATTTTATTTATTTATTTTTTTTTTCTGTGAAGTGCTGTGAAATTCATCCTGCAGGTGCCATTTCTGTTTTCCTCTCATTTTCAACCCCCATAGTAGGGAGGTCAACTTATAACCACATAACTCAAAACAGACCAATTTTTTCCACATATCTGTGTTTGAATAACATTAAGTTGAATGTGAAACAAGTACAATAATGCCATTTACAAGGCTTAAAATTATTTTATGTACCTCTAATTAGTATGCATATGTTTCTGAGCGCTTGCACATGAACGTTGAAAAATGCACTTTCGTCAAGCGCTGCCTTATTGCCTCTTTGTTGCGTTGCCAACAACAAGGCTTGAACGTGTACTTGAACAAGCTGGCATGGATGTCGGTAGGTGGGCTGAGAAACTATCGTCACTTTGGTAAAGAACATCCCAAGTAAGATGATCAGCAAATCATCTTTGAAGACCTCAATTTCAAACAAATTGGATGAGTATAGCTGCAAAATTGCAAGTATTATTTCCAATATACCATGAAGAAATGCCTAAAAGTACTGTAATTTGGTCATTTTAGTAACACACATCATGCTTTATAATTGGACAGCCATGGTCTACAGTAAAATTCACCCAAACTGCCCAAACTGAAGTAAAAAAAAAAAAATAAAGGGGGGGGGGGGGTGATATGAGCGTGTTTGACTTGAACTCTTAGAAATACGGTAATTACTATTAGCAAGTTAGAGGCTGTTGTTTTTGTTGCATGGTGGTTAAATGAGGTATGCACATGCATTAGGAACATTTTGGTCCTGATTGATTGTCCCTTTTCTGCCTCACAGCCTTTATTCAAGAGCTGCAAAAGAGAAGCACATAGTTTGGTTGCACGTCTGGTGTAGCAGAGGGATGTGGTCAACGGAGGCTTGCCAGGACATTTGCTCCACTGCGTCCTCTTATGTAGCCCAGGGATTTGTCATTGTCTTTTTTTTTTTTTTTCTTCTGTCTCCCACAATCGTTGCTTTCGTGTCACCATGCTTAGATATTCTTCATGTAAATGGTAACCCAGGGAACCTCCTCAGGCCACCATCCAACTAGTTCAAACATCATTCACTTCTATGTTGATATTCTTGTCTCGCCTGTTTTATGTTATTCTAATGTGTCCACCATGAGAATAAGTTGAGTTCACAGCTGCAGCCACAGTTTCACATTTGTTGTCATCGTTTTCCTACCAAGAGTCTTTCTGCTACTTGTGTCTTCTGACATGCAATTACTGATCAAGCAGTATTCAGGGATAAGGAAGTTATCACATTTTTTTTTTTTTTTTTTACTGTAAGAACAGGATGCTGGAATGTTGGGATTTTACTATCCTGATTTTTCTCTCATCCGAGTCGCGCAAACAGCCATCAATACTTTCGTGACCTGCTGGTAGTTTATTTCCTTTGATGCTAAATTGAAGACAGGAAATCAGTAATTAGGGAAGAGCAGAGAACCCATTTCCCTGACCTCTGCGATGTCTTTTCACGCCGTGGATTGACGTCTCCTGGCACAGCACGAAGCCTTCACTGCTGCGGGAAGAAGAAACGAGCAAATGGAATGCTGATGGACAACCGGGATGCTGTGAACGAGTGTTGTTGTATGATGATTGAGAAATGTATTCTTTGCATTGCACTTGTTCCAGAGTCTAGTGTGAGCATATGTCACACTGCCTTTACAGACTTATCCCCCCTCCACCCAGTTTTAAATGTAATATTTGTTGTTGGCCAGTGCAGTGGTCTTAAACTCTGCTACTGCTGGTTATTTTCTTAAATTCTTAGCTATATTTTCTACTTTTTTGAAAAATTATATATACGGCCATGAATAGGTCAATTAATTTGGCCATGACCAACTGCCTTGAGAATGAATATACAGTAAATATATATATAAGGATAAATATATATATTTGTTTTGAGGGAAAGTGTTAGCGCAAATGAAATGTTTTTTCTATTTTAATTAAAATGACTGGTGAATGGGGATTTTGTCCTTTTGATGATTATTTCATATGAGATGTAATTTTGGGTTTACGGCTATTTCTACTAGAATCTAGGCTTTTTACACTCAGTTATAATCAAAACGGCTTGGAGACACTGGATTAGAAATGCTTTTATAGTCGAATACAGCTGCTTCTTGAAATGCATTTTGTCTCCATTTGTGTCTTTTTGCTTCCTCAAATGTGATTTAAGCAGCCGTGGTCCATCAGGGCCAGCAAGGGTTTCTCTGCAGCCCTAACATAACCTGACATAACCATAATTATAATAACTATAATAGTCAATTTCATTTTCAATTTATTTGGATTGTTTTATATAAAATTATTCTCCATATCCTGTTTTTTCTGTCATCCATTTGGTTACGCTCCTTCCGGTGTTGTAGTTTTAGGTTCAAGGTTTTAGCCAATTAGATTTCAGCTAACTTGTGTCACCAGGCTGTATGAAAACTGCCTACAGACCCATTTGAAGGCACCCGCGAGCTACAGTTGCAGGCCTACTGTGCCATGTGTAAAGACATAAGAGAACAGATCGATGTAAGTTGTTGCTCAACCACATGCTTTTTTTTTTTTGACTCATAATAGCTCGAGAAGAGCAAAACTTATGTTGGACAGACTCGACTTTTAGCAATGGCCTCCATGTCAATGAAAAAAGGATTTGTTCTTGGAAATGAAACGTGCAGAGAAACGACAAGTCGTTGAAGTCTTTCTGAGGAAAGAATAATGGATTTTGTATTGAAATAAGTGGAGAACTGCCATTTTTGCTATATGTTCTGCTATACTTCTGTAAAAGGGATTATGTATTGAAAGTGGAGAGGTGCCATTTTGCTATATATATTCTATATATACTGTAAAACCTGGCATTTAATCGATCCAAGCTGCAAGGACTGGCAGGCCTCAAAAGAAGAGCTGACTTGATGCTTCTGGATCAAGAACTCACTTAAGCAGCCCGCCATTGTGGACACATAGGTGTGCGTACAAAAAAAATTCAATATCAGGTAATGTTTCTTTTGCTTCTTCATCAATGCGTCATAATTCATTCAATGATTTTTTTAATTATTTTTTTGAAGAATAGGAGTGATATTCAAGCATCTCCAATGTACATCCATTTTCTAGAGCCGCTGATCCTCACAAGTGTCGCAGGCTTGCTGATGCCTGTCCCAGCTGCCTGCGGGCAGTAGACAGGGGACACCCAGAAATGGTTACCAGCCAATCGCATGAAACAAAGATATATATAATCATTAACGCATCCAATGGAGGAAGTGCCCAGAGAAAAGCCACACAGGCTCAGGGAAAACATGCAAACTCCACACAGGAAGGTAGATTTGAACTCTGGTCCCTTTAACTGTGACGCGGACATGCTATTCACAGCACCACCGAGCCGCCAATATTAAAAATGATAATTATTTAAATTACTTTTGCAATAATTCACCTAGTAAACATTTCCATCTGGACACCATGTGGTTTTTAACATGGGCATTGGTACTATCTGGTTTTGCTCCTGGGTTCTGCTTAGGCACATGTGTCAAACTCAAGGCCCGCGGGCCAGATCCAGCTTGTCACTTAATTCAATGTGCCCCGTGAAATGCGAATTCTAACTTCCAAGCTCCTGGCTAAAATACTAAATTAGTAAGTTGTCTTCAACTTTTACATATTTTTTTTGTTACCATTACCCTGTCTGAACAATTTTTAGCAGTATCAGATTTAAAACGTGTAAAGATCATACTTCAGATTTGTTTGACTTGACAGTCACAATGGCCCTCCAACAGAAACTATAACTAAATTGCGGCCTGTAATGAAAAAGAGGCACAATTGCATTAGCCAACATGGGCTTGGTTTGCTTCCGACCGGCAGTGGCGGAGCTAAAGGGGAGGCCGGTGTAGCACTGCACCCCCCTGAAATCTGATTTATACATTTCATGGCGTCTAGCTTCCAACAGCCGCTCAATATTGACATCTACATTTAATGCATTTGGGTCGCCATTTATATACGTGTTTCTCCAATGATTCTAGAGGTATGAAACTGGAGAATTAGCCAGCTCGGTGTTTCATGCTCTGTTACCCTTAAATAAAACATAGCAACACAGTAGTCCGCTTGCTGTTAACTAGCCGAAAAGTCTGAATATTAAACTTACGTCTTCAGTGGTTTATTTGCCCTGACATTTTTTAGGATTGAAGCGAGGATTTAATAACACTGTGTGATTATAAGTGATACTTGTGACGTTAATGATATTGGCTTATTTGTTCATAGGGTCAGTTGAGAATGAAAAGGAAGGGGCAGAAGATTTATGACCTCTTTTTAAAGAGCACCGAGTCAGAAAAAGATTAGGCAGCCAGCGTTCAGGTCTGCTAGCAGCTCCCAACCTGGGAAGAGTCAGGAGGAGAGAGAATGTGTTAGAGGGTTCCTATGCTAGTAGGGAAGGTCTGGAATTTGATTTTCTACATTTACAGGTCTATAGTATTATGGAAAATGGAAACAATTGTATGGAAACATGTTTATCTTAATACTTATCTTGGTTATCTTAAAATGACTGGGTTAATTATTTTGCATACACTCCCTATCCACAATCTCCTGGATTTAATTTGGTGGCATAATGGCATACAAATTTAGAATAATGATATCAAATGAATTGCATAATCTATTCACATGATACACATCTTATTACTCAAATGTCACAAAAAGAGTTCTTTCTTTGTTACTGAGAAGTCTGGGAATAAGGGTCTGGAAATTTTAAATGTGTAGGAACCCTTACGTTTTTTTTTTATATATATATTTAGAAGTGATGTTATTGATGTGTGTGTGTGTGTGTGTGAGTGCGTGTGTCTGTGTGTGTGTTTTTTTGTAATGGTGGTTGTTTGTTTATTCTGAGTAAACTAATGTTTTTTTTATTTTATATAATATAGTTCCATTAATGGACTCCCTTATTGTTTTCTGTAAAGGGAGGACACAGAAGACAACGGATGACTTTGTGAAACATTTTGCCGCTTCTCACCATAACCAAAGGATTATGCTTTTCTGAACCTGTATAAGAAAGAGAAAGACAGTATCTCTGGTCATGACTAAGCTCTTTACTATGTTCTACAGACCAAGGATAGTTTGGGAGTCAGTCAGTCCCCCTTGTCATGGTTAAAACTGTGTGTGTGTGTGTGTGTTGGGGGGGGGGGGGTCAACTATGAAAGTGTTGGTGCATTTTCACAATTTTTGTAAAAATTAATGTTATTATTATTGAAAAAAATGCCACCAAGTTGTGTTTTACATTTTCTGCATTGTTAATAAACTGCAAATTATTTATACATAAATATCATGTCCTGTGTGCTTAGTATGTACATTTCAACATTTGTCACTCCGATTGCAGTTGACAAGTCGAGAAACAAATTCATTGTTATAGTCTGTGGACCCCCTGAAAAAGCCTTGGCCACCCCCTGGCCACCCCAAGGATAAAATTCTAGCTCCGCCACTGCCGACCGGGCAGTTTTATGTGGGAGCCAAGTGTGTTCCACTTGTATTTGCTCATATGGGCTAGAACTGGGTTCTGGATGGGTCTTAACTGTGTTCTAGCTGGGTGAAATAAAAGTGACCCATGTATGCCACACTTGTGTTTACCCATTTTGGGTTCCATCTGGTTTTGCTCCTGGGTCTACCAGGTCACCACGTGTCAGACCATATAGGCTCATGTGGGTTTCTGATTGGGTTTTAAGTGGGTTCTAAAGAGGCAATTTTATGTCTGAACCATGTTTCCTCCATTTGTGTTTGCCTGTATGGGATTGAACTGGGATCTAGACAGTCCTTATGTGGGTTCCAGCTGGACAAATTATCTGCATTCCAGGTAGGCCACAGTTGTGTTTGTTGTGTAGGGCTCTCAGTGTAAGGGGTCAGAATTGTAGCAAAAGTATTGACAAGTGCGTATTTCACTTCACAAATGCATATTTCAATCCACACATGCGTAACCAAAGTTACAAATGCGTAACAAGATTAGGACGAGCGGCCAACGCTTGGCCTCAAGAACTGGATGGATTCTTACATGTGACTTTTGCTCCAGTCCTGCCGCATGGGAATGACAAATGTCTGAGGGGATTTGCAAATGCGTATCTGGGGACGTGTGGCTCCGAAGTAACTCATTCAAACCATCAGGGGACGCTACTGGTACCACAAATATGACCAAACAGGCCGGGGGACAAGGTATTCCAAGGGGTTTGGTTTTTGTTGATTGAAAAAAACAACAACAACAACAACAAAACATGTAGGCATTTTCCATTTATGTAATATTCTTTAAAATTGAAATTCTGTAAGAATAAAATGGAAATAACATTTTAACACATTAGCATAAGCTAATAACAAAAACATGGATAAAGTTTACCCCACTTATGCAAATTAGACGCCACATTCAACAGCGCATTCTCTGCTTTTGTTTGCTACAGTGGAATTATTGTATCTCCACTAGGTTTTGCTAATCAAAGAAGGTAGATCAGGCAAAATGACTACCCTAAAACACTACAAACTAGAAAAAGTGCAATTCCTGAAGAATTTGCGTGTGAAGGTGAAACTGCTGAAGGGTGAGGTGTTGAAACGTGGAAGGATGTGGAACAGTTGAATGATGTGAACCTGTGAAGAACTGTGAATAATACAAAGATGAAAAACTGAAAAAGTTGAACTGTGGAATGAGGTGGAATGTATGAACGGTAAGAATCATAAAAACTGAATACAAAGTAAGAACAGCTTGAATAGGCTAAATAATGTGAATGTGAAAAATACAAAGTTGAAAAACTGAAAAGGTTGAACTGTGGAATGATGTGGAATGTTTGTATGGTTTGAATCATAAAAACTGTGATAATACAAAGTAAGAACAGTTTGAATAGGCCAAATAATGTAAATGTGAATAATACAAAGTTGAAAAACTGAAAAAAAACGAATGTATGAAATGAGGACACCGGGGCTTGAACTAAGTTAAGCAAGCCAGATGCTATACTAGGTGAAAGCTAATGAGAGCTAATCTCATAAAATATCTAAGATGGCCACCTATGAGGGCAGATGGGAGTTGGAGTCTTCGGTCTATGTAGTCAAATGTCTAAGATGGCCGCCCGATGGCATCATGGGATATGGAGTACTTTGTGTAGCTAAATCATAGGTGTCGAACTCCAGTCCTGGAGGGCCGGTATCCTGCATGTTTTTGAATATAGTCTCACACACTTGATTCAAGTGATTAGGATCATTTTCAAACTCCTGTTACTGAACTAATCATTTGAATGAGGTGTGTTGGGGTGAGAAAACCGGAAAAAATGCAGGATACCGGCCCTCGAGGACTGGAGTCTTCGGACTGTGTTGTCAAATGTCCAAGATGGCTGCCCGATCGCCTCATGGGAAATAAATATTAAATCTGCTATTGGAAATGAATTATGATTTGTTTGAGGTGGAAAATGTAAAATTATAAGTTAACCAAGCTGGATGCTATAGTAGGTGAAAGCTGTAGTGAGAGCGAATGAGACATCTGATAAAATATCCAAGATGGCCGCCTATGAGGGCAGCTGTCAGTTGAAGTCTTTGGTCTATGTAGTCAAATGTCTAAGATGGCCGGTCGACGGCATCATGGGATATGGAGTACTTTGTGTCACCAAACTATAGGTGCCAAATTCCAGTCCTCGAGGGCCGGTATCCTGCATGTTTTTGAATCCTTTCACTCGCAAACACACCTGATTCAAGTGATCAGGATCATTTTCGAGCTCCTGTTAGTGAACTAATCATTTGAATGAGGTGTGTTCAGGTGAGAAAACTGGAAAAAATGCAGGATACCGGCCCTCGAGGACTGGAGTGTTGGGACTAAGTAGTCAAATGTCCAAGATGGCCACCCGATTGCTGCATGGGAAATGGAGTACTTTGTGTAACTAAATCATAGGTGTCAACCTCCAGTCCTGGAGGGCCGGTTTCCTGCATGTTTTTGAATCCTGTCTCTCGCAAATGCACTTGATTCAAGTGATTGGGATAATTTTCAAGCTCCTGAAAATGAACTAATCTTCTGAATGAGGTGTGTTGGGCTGAGAAAACCGGAAAGAATGGAGGATACCGGGCCTCGAGGACTGGAGTGTTTGGACTGTGTCGTCAAATGTCCAAGATGGCTGCCTGATTGCCTCATGGGAAATAAATGTTAAATCTGCTATTGGAAATGAATTATGAGTTTTTTGGGTGAAAAACATGAAATTATGGGAAATTATTCATAACTTCGAATTCATGGAATGATGGGAATGAACCATAAGGCATAAGGAATGTGTTAAATGTCTCAACTATGAAATGCGAATATGAAATACAAAGTTGAAAAACTGAAAGAGTTGAACTGTGGAATGACATGGAATGTTTGAATGGAGGGGGAGCTGGCTGCTCTAAAAAACACATCATCCTTGTCACTACGCCTCAGATTTATATTGATTTATATTGCGGACCGGCGGGGGGGGGGGGGGGGGGGGGGGGGGGGGGGGGGGGGCTGCTTTAAAAAACGCATCACAGACGTATGGACGGGGCTTTCTGTCGCTGTTGTTGTTTTGTTTTTTTAAATCGCGCGAGGAGAAGGGAGGGGAGTGGGGCGAGCTTGCTGTGCACTTCACGGTAGATCCGGAAAGAAGAGCATTGCTGAGAACTTTCACTTTTCTGCGATGTGACAGAGCCAATATTTTCACCGACAGCACCTTTATTCTTTGCAGCAATACTCGCCTGCCAAAAAATAAAAGTTTCAATGTCGCAATCGTGTGGCCGAGACCGTGCTAAATATTGTGCTGACAATGCTGCGCTATCGTTAGCTTAGCACAGTAACTACGGTTCAACAGCTGTTAAGCGAAGCAAACGCTGCACATACCAGTTGTCCCAAGTTCTCGCTTCCGCCTTTCTGCAAGCCAGGTGAGTGCTCTTGCTTGGCTCTGTTTCGTATTGAAAGCTCATCTGGCCGTGTTGGATCGCTCCCAGTGACCGCAAAGCGGCCGCCATGATTCATTCTTGCCCCCTGCGTGAGCCGTTGAATGTTCCCGAAGTTGATTGGTTGTGGCGACTCGAAACGCGGAAAAGGTAAATAAAAAATAACTTCACGAGAGAGGCGAAATTTCGCTTCTCGTGACCGCGTGCAGCCATTTGCATCGCTCCTTTTGCGTCCATCACGTCACCCGACGTGCATATCGCCAGTCACGCGAACAACATTGACTACTATACAAAACGCTCCGCTTGTTCACCTCATTCGCGTTCGGTGCACGAGCACCATTAAACTAAATGAAAAGATGATTTCGTGTGTAGCCCACGCGGCCCGGTACCAGTTGATCCACGGACCGGTACCGGCCCGCGGACCGGGGGTTGGGGACCACTGATATAGAGCATTTTAGCATGTCAAGAAAGTGTGAGAAAAAAAAAGAATGATACAGTACATTCAAAGGTTTAGAAGAACATTTGTGTAAAAAAATGTAAATCTTGATCTGCTTTAATTTTGCAGGTTCCAGATGCTTTACGCAGACGTCTCCATGGATCGCGCTGAATTTTGGGAGATGTTTGACGGGCGTCTATATCACAAGTTGAGACAGGAGCTGAGTTGCAAGGACGCTTTCCCGGAGGTTTACGACCAAATTTGTAAGGCAGCCAGACACTGATCTCCCACGGCCGCAAGTCTTATCGGATTTCAATTGTTTTTTTGTTTTGTTTTTTGTAACCGAATCGATGGAAGTTGTCTTACGTGTATTTGACCACAAGTCTTCGAAGTCACAATGTGCCTTGCGTGTTTGAAAAACCTCAATAACAATTTCCAGAATAACAAATGTTATTTTTTATTTTTTTTAGAATAAACAAAAAAAGCGGTCCCATTTTCGTTAGCACACTTTTAATGAATAAAAAAAACACACAGAATAAAATTCATAAAATACGTAAAAAAAGAAGTTTCGAGTGTATTCACATGACCTAGATCACTTTCTTAGAATATTTACATGACGTGTCCAGGTCTACTCCACGTCTTAGGTGGACCAGAAGGACGAAAAGGAGACAGTGGATGTCTCCAGGGTTTCCAACTCCTTAATAAGGATGGAGCTCTGGTCCTCATCCCGTAGGCTGCAAAAGACCGACGGGGGGGATTTGAACGCCTCGGCCGCTTCCGTGGCTTCCAGTGCCTTAAATAAGGCGGAGGTCAGGTCTTCCCCCTCCTCAAGCGGACCGCCGGTGGACGAGGACGAAGACGGGCTGGACGCCTCGTCCCATTCCAGCTCCTTTAAGAAGCTGGAGATCAGGTCTTCCCCCTCCTCAAGCGGACCGCCGGTGGACGAGGACGAAGACGGGCTGGACGCCTCGTCCCATTCCAGCTCCTTTAAGAAGCTGGAGATCAGGTCCTCCTCGGGTCCAGCTTGCGGCACGGAGGACAAGAATGCCTCGGCGGAGTCCATGACTTCCTTTAATTGGGTGGAGACCAGGTCTGCTTGGGGTACTGCATCCAAAGTGCACATGCACGGAGGGTCGGTCTGTGCGGGGACCTCAGGTGCCAACACTGCAAACACAAACAGCTGTTATCCTTTCAATTCATGAGTGTATTACAAAAACATTTTTTTGAAATGAGACAATTAGAGGGATGGAAAAAGTGTCGTTAGTTTCATGAAATTTGAATGAAAACGCAAGCTCGGGATAGGTACGTTTTTAAAAGGATGTGTCATTTTTGGAGGAGATTATTTTCGCAGTATAATATTTCATTCTATCTTAAAGACATATTTGACATTTTTTAAGCTTTGAGACATTCAACATTTTCAAAGGTTTCAAGTGTTTGGCAAAAGAACAACATTTCGTTTCAACAAGGCAGGCAGTGAATGAGTTCATTTCAACGCGCGAAAGGTGACGTCAAAGCCAAAAGGTGGTAGCGAGTTTGCTCGAGACTGCCCTCTGCTGTCGATTGGATGTTACGTCATTGGCACTGACGCGATTGGTTAATTAACCCCTTGAACGCGTGATTTTGTTTTGGCGGCAGCGAGGTCAAACTGTTTGAACAGTATTAATTGTACAGGAGGATGAAAACATATCAAATGAATTTACAGATTAAAAAAAAAAACAACAACAACGACTTTTTACCGCTAAAAAATGTGAGATGTACTCACCGGTTGGAGCGTTTGGACGCTTGGCCGCACTGCCCCACTCTCTCTTTCTCTTTCTGCCCTGCACAAGACACAACAAAATGATCGTTAGTGCGCAAGACAACATGATGAAAAACTAGAAAATGCATTCTGGAGAACTTGCGTGGAAAAGATGATGGGTGATTTTGAATAACATAGAATCTGGGGTGTACCCAATAAATTGACCATGATTACCGCCACCTGGGGGTAGACGGGCGATAATGTGTGATGTACGTCATAAATCCTGTCAAGATTACCACGGGAGAGAAAATCTTGCGTGCATCTAAACAAACGATAAAGATGCCCGGGGTGACTTCAAAAAATGGAATTTTTAAAGCTAACGTGATTGTGAAAACAAAGTTTTCCCAACGTGAGATGAATGTGCTAGAACCTGTGATTCTGCAACGGAATGAAAATCGAGGGTGTACCTATATATTAAAACTATTACAAAACAGGAACATTTATTGGTGGAAATATAAAACATCTGTGAATCTGAAATGCAACGCTTTTCGTGTGAAATGTCAAAGCTCCCATATCGGGAATGAATGGTGAACAATAAAAATATTCCTTTCCGCAATTATTGACTTCTTTCACTGTTATTGTAACTAATTGACTCACGTAGTTCTCGCTACAGGACCAGTCCGGGTACATGTTGGCGTGCAGGCGGTTGAGACGCTGGGAGTGCTCGAAATATCTCGCCTTCTCATCCGCTGGCAGTGACTTCCACTGTGGACATCAAGTGTAAAGTGTAAGCGCACACACATGCAAACTGCACACCAAGAGGATGTGCAGATCACAAACACTCACAATCTGCCCCAGGATCTTGTTCACGGAGGCGCTGTCTTTGGGACATTGGCCTCCAGGCGAAATTTGGGCTCTCACGAAAGGCCGCTGCTCCTTCATGAAAACCATGAAGGCGTTCGGCGGCTTTTTGATATACGGCCTGGAGTTCTCGACAATCCGCTTGTTCCTATTGAGACAACAGAAAAAAAAAAAAAAAATCTAAAGTGTGCCTGGACTGCACGTTCAAGGAAATACATTTTTGCAAATGATTCTTACCGGGAGGAGTTTTTGCTTGGCGGAAACTGGTACGAAAGTTGTCCATCTCTACGCACGTCAAAAAACACAAATTAGGCAACATTTAAAAAAAAAAAAAACAAACAAACAATCAAAAAATGAGATTGACTACGTTTTTTTTTTTGTGCGGTACTTACGTCACTCGGACGGGAAGTTGATTCTGCTCAACGGGTGAAACGCTAAACTGCAAAGTTAAAAAAAAAAAAAAACGTTAGTAACGTACTTTTTATGAGCAATAATCTGTAACTATAATTTTGAAATAACTCGACTTTGGATAACTGATTTTTTATACCTTCCACAAAAATCACCCGTGTCGGTTTATTTGTGCGTTATACGTCGTTCACATTACTGTGATTACTTATTGCACTTTCGAAAATGAACATTAAACCCGATTCCGGATCGTCATTCATCTTCGCGAGAGGATGCAAGAGTCACAAAAGTACAAAAGTAAAAACTTTTAAAAAAGTCAGAAACTGTTACAACAATTTCTAAACTAATTTTGTTTCTCTCCAAACGTCGATTTGATGGAGACTTTCTTTAGCTGAATGCTCTCATACATGTTTCGGTAAGTTTCCGAAAGTGCAATAAAATTATTTATGTTTGGATAATAAACTAATAACGAATGAGAAAAAAAACCCATTCTCCGTACCAAGTGTTGATTGTCCATCATCATGCATGCCTCTGCGTCAGAAATTTGGAAATGTTTTTCCCAGTCGATGTTTGCCATCCTCGCTGGTTGAAGCACTTGAGGGTAACTAATATTAAACTACATCAACATCTAAATATATACATTGACAGGGACCCGATATTAGCCAATCACAGCGTGAGGAGACGGGTCGTCTTTGATACGTCACGAGGTCAGACGTTAATGAAAGAGCGACCGTGACGGGCTAGCTAACGGCTGAGATTGCTGACTTAACGGCTGAGCTTTCGGACTTAACGACGGAATTGGCCGCAATAGCGTCCAATTTGAGCGAAAATGCGTCAATTTTGTCAGCCAAACACATAAAAAGAGAACGTAAAACGATACGCGTACCTTCAGTGGCCATCTTGGTGCGTGGATCGCCACCATTTGGAAGCCCCCGGGGAGGAGTGGGGGGCTTCAAGTTTAAAAGATAAATCAGTATCTTGTATGAAAAAAAAAGTCACAATACACGACAATATAAGACAATATATACTAGTATCATATATTCTGACCCTTTCTGCTATTGCAGAGCTTCTAAACCGCTTTCAGTGATGTTGCGCCCCTGTGGAATATGACCCGTTTGCCTGCGCAAAAAGTTTTTTAGGCTGGAATTGAAAAAAAAAAAAAAACATTAAATTGGAGTGCTGTGCCAACGTTATTTTAGATCAGATAAGATTAACTTTATTGTCCCCAGGTGGAAATGAGCCTTAGGCAAAGTGAGTTAGACCAGAGCAGTGTTTAAAACATATGTAAAACAGACATCTCAAAGCACATCAGCATAGCAGCATTGTACAATTAGTGTAGGGAATAAGACACTGGCATGTTCATGGACATTCCTACGATAAATGTTAAATGTTGAATCTAAAATGTTGGCATAGCATCCATCATCAAACGTGAAACCCACCGTCAGGTTGATATCAAGAGTTTAGTTTTTGTTCCATAAAAATGACGTTGTGGTCTCTATGTCATTTTATTCCTCACCGACTTGTGTAGTTTTGTTTTGTTTTTCCCATCCCAAGTGAAGTTACTTTTTGTAAATAGCAAGACTTGAATTTCACATTAAGAAACTGACTTCTATGTGACACATACTATTGTATTTTCCCATTGAAATGTAAATCAATTGTATCAATATCAACGTTAAAATGCAAAGCAATTCAAGAGAGAGAGAGAGAGAGAGAGAGAGAGAGAGAGAGAGAGAGAGCGAGAACTAGCGAATGGCAACGTAAGATGGCCGCCAGCGGGTTTACGTTATCCTACGGCCCGAAACTAATTGGGTTTGGCGGTGCATTTCGGTAGCGGAAGTGGCTCTGGTTGGCGGGCGGAAATCACATGTCCCCCCGGCTCACATGACAGACAGATGTTGGGGGCAGTCAAAACACTAGACACAAAATGGCTGCCATGGGAGATGACGCTGCCGCAATGGACAGCGTTTCTAAGTCGCCAGGGGCCATATCCGCTCCTCCGAACGCCGTTGCAGATTTTACGAGCCACGGGGAAGCTGCAGAGGATATGAAGGAAACACCAGTGGCCGTTGTTAAAAGACCCAACACGAACAGTAAGCGAATAACTGTTCCGGTTTCCGTAGCGTGCTAATGCTAATAGCTAATAACAATCGAAGCATTTGTTTTCCCCCGTGACGTGCACTGGTAAATGAATAAACTCCAGATATTTTTGCATAATGTTCTACCCGTGTTATTTCAATTTCCAATTACCCAATTGATGATCATGATTGGCAACTTTGCTAGTTCAGGTGCAAACTTTATTCCCAGAGAAAGTTGAAGGATGCTTTGCTTGTAGTTTTGGTTTAAATAGTTGGACAGTAAGGAAGTGGTCAGAATGAGTCTCTTGTCCCGGTGTGTAAAATAAGTGGTTCCGTGCAGGAAAGTGACAGCCTTTGTCAATTATTCATTTTAGTGACTGTTGTGGTTCTCTGAAACACTCACGGCTTCGATACAGATTCTTGTTGGGAGCTTTTTTGTTTGTTTGTTTTCTCCAAATTCCTTTTGCTTACTCGAGGTGATGGTGGTGTGGATACAGCAGAAGAAGCCGTGGAGCCCACGGAGCCTGACATCAACGCGTTGTGTACCGACATGTTTGAAAAGATGGTCGTTTTTCTTCAAGGAGAACTCACGGGTATTGCTAAAATGTATTCATTTACTCGTTACATTTTTTGTTCAACCATGGCTGCCTTTATTTTTTCGTGACCTCTCTCCTCGTGGTGCTTATTTCAGCCACTTGCGAAGATTATCGTCTGTTAGAGAACATGAACAAACTAACTAGTCTGAAATACATGGAGATGAAAGACATCAGCATCAACATCGGTCGAAACTTGCAGGATCTCAACAATAAGTGTGAGTCCTATCTACTACTTGCGTCGCCCTGAATTGAGGAATAAACAGCACCTTCATATGCTTCACTTTTGCACGTTTTCTTAGACGCTAGCCTTCAGCCTTACCTGGACCAGATCAATCAGATTGAGGAGCAAGTCTCTACGTTGGAACAAGCTGCGTACAAACTGGATGGCTATTCCAAAAAATTAGGTGAGAACCCCATAAACACAAGGCAACGTGTTTTATTGTTTTAGTAAGAAGCGGACTTTTTACGATGAAAACAGTGGAGATAAGTAACAAGTCCGATTGAGGAGAGCAAAAACCTTTGTACTATTGATACTCATTGAAATGTACTGACAGTTCTCCAGCAGGTGGCAGTATTGCACCAAAAAGCAACCGTGTTTCCGTGAGCTCTTCCGGCATCAAGTTTTAAAACGTAATTTTCATTGAAATGTATTATTTTCTGTCAACAATAGTCAAGTAATTGTTACAGTTAAATGACAGACTCTTAAAATTCTGGTATGTAAAATTGCTAAGACCGTCAACATGATTCTTGAAAGATTCTTATGTCAGATTGTATGAGGCCACCATTTGTCCATCAGGTGGCGGTATTGCACCGCAAGTCAGCAGGGTGTTTAGTTAGCTCTACCGGCATCAAGTCTTTCCTTCTCTCTCCAGAGGCCAGATTCAAAAAACTGGAGAAGCGATGAGAGCAGCAACCAGAAACGTGTAGCTTTCCGTCCGTCACCCCACTTGATGTCTGATGCGGACACTGCAATGCGGGAGGACACAGAGACATTGGAAAACGGGTTACCAAGGAGGGAGCAGCTGAAGGCTGCAACGTTTGCATCTTAGATTTGAAGTGACACAGCAAAAGTTGTACAACAGTGAGTGCGCACTTTATTTGAAGAGCAACGGCCTCGTCCTGTTTGCATGGTAACACGGGTGATTATGAGCGACTCTTGTTTTCTTTTTTAACGTCACTCATCGTATGTAGATAGATGGTCGATGAGGCATGCACAGAGTCTACCGAAGATGTGAAGGTGAAACCGTTGAAGGTTTGGGAAACTCTACCTCTGGGCCACGGCGCCACGATGTTCGTCGACACTGTGAAAGCTTGAAATAAAGTGTGAAGTATGTTTGGACGTGAATCTGTGTGAAGACCTATGAACAACACAAAGTTAAAAAAAAAACTGAAAAAAGTTGAACTGTGGAATGAAAAGTAAGACGAAATGAAGTAAGAACAGTTTGAATAGGCCAAATAATGAAAATGTGAATCATACAAAAAAAAACTTGAATTGTAGGAAAACGATGAATAGTTGAAACTTGAAAAAGTATAAAAAGAATAATGAATAAAAAAATAATAAAGGTGACGAAAAACATAAGTGTGAAGGTTTCACCTTCACACAATAATAATAATAATAATAATAATAATAATAATAATAACGATAACAATAATAATAAAGAAAATGGCCGAGCACAATAGCATATGTGTGAGGGTTACACCTTGACACAACTACAGTTTGTGGAAAAAATTGCAGAATGATATTGAATTGCGTATATGACCTTTAATTCGATTCATTACAGGATAAAACCAAAATAACAGACGGACAAGTGAAGCTTTATGAAGTACTTCAGATTTTTTTTTCGTGTTCTAGATGGCACTTCGGATTGAACGATGCGGTGGAAATGTCATCCTTTCCACTGAACTAGCATTTATCGTTAAACCAACAGCACCATCTAGAGGAGCAAAGTGCTTTGTGACGCTTTTTTCTCCTCACTAAATAATATCACCTTGTTTTATTTTAGAATTTAATAAGTGGAGTCGTAGGACTTAGCTAAACAGTTTAAAACGGCCATGGTTTGAATTGATCTAAAAATATTGACATTAGAAGGAGGAGAATTTCTCATTTTGAATTCTTTATTTGGATATTAACAGTGATTTTTTTGTTGAATGATTTCTTTACTTGGCAGTGACAAGCTAAACAGTTTAAATTTGTTTTAATCGATCGAAAAATATAGAAATTAGAGAAAGGAAAATTATTTTCGATTTTTGTTGTTGGTATTTCAATCGCGAAAATGTTTTGTGTTTGGTCATTTGGGGCTTAAGTTGAAATTTTGAAATTTATAATGTACATTTTTAACCTTCTTATGGCTCATATCAAGATGCATTCCTTTTTTGTTTAACTTCTGACTAAAGAATGTCTCATAAAGTATCAATGTGGAAAACTAAATGATTATTATTTGATTCTTGCACATCTGCAGCACCTGTTTTGAGGGGGTTCAAATGATAAAAGTTTAAATTGGTCAGTACAGAAATTACTTGAGAAAAACACATGTCATTTTTTTTTAAACTCCTGTAGGTATTTAAACTGTGAACAATTCAGATTTATTTGAAAAGTGTGAGCTTTCGGCATGTTGAAAATCATTCCCAAGCCTTAAGTTTTGGCTGCGTTTTTGGCTGAAACATGTGAAATTCGGGGAAAATGACATTTTTACAATGGAAATGAAGGAAAGCAAACGTGGTGAATAATTGGAATATGTTCAAGATAGAACGATGCGATTTTGTTTTTAACCATATAGAGCATTTTAGCATGTCAAGAAAGTGTGAGAAAAAAAAAGAATGATACAGTACATTCAAAGGTTTAGAAGAACATTTGTGTAAAAAAATGTAAATCTTGATCTGCTTTAATTTTGCAGGTTCCAGATGCTTTACGCAGACGTCTCCATGGATCGCGCTGAATTTTGGGAGATGTTTGACGGGCGTCTATATCACAAGTTGAGACAGGAGCTGAGTTGCAAGGACGCTTTCCCGGAGGTTTACGACCAAATTTGTAAGGCAGCCAGACACTGATCTCCCACGGCCGCAAGTCTTATCGGATTTCAATTGTTTTTTTGTTTTGTTTTTTGTAACCGAATCGATGGAAGTTGTCTTACGTGTATTTGACCACAAGTCTTCGAAGTCACAATGTGCCTTGCGTGTTTGAAAAACCTCAATAACAATTTCCAGAATAACAAATGTTATTTTTTATTTTTTTTAGAATAAACAAAAAAAGCGGTCCCATTTTCGTTAGCACACTTTTAATGAATAAAAAAAACACACAGAATAAAATTCATAAAATACGTAAAAAAAGAAGTTTCGAGTGTATTCACATGACCTAGATCACTTTCTTAGAATATTTACATGACGTGTCCAGGTCTACTCCACGTCTTAGGTGGACCAGAAGGACGAAAAGGAGACAGTGGATGTCTCCAGGGTTTCCAACTCCTTAATAAGGATGGAGCTCTGGTCCTCATCCCGTAGGCTGCAAAAGACCGACGGGGGGGATTTGAACGCCTCGGCCGCTTCCGTGGCTTCCAGTGCCTTAAATAAGGCGGAGGTCAGGTCTTCCCCCTCCTCAAGCGGACCGCCGGTGGACGAGGACGAAGACGGGCTGGACGCCTCGTCCCATTCCAGCTCCTTTAAGAAGCTGGAGATCAGGTCTTCCCCCTCCTCAAGCGGACCGCCGGTGGACGAGGACGAAGACGGGCTGGACGCCTCGTCCCATTCCAGCTCCTTTAAGAAGCTGGAGATCAGGTCCTCCTCGGGTCCAGCTTGCGGCACGGAGGACAAGAATGCCTCGGCGGAGTCCATGACTTCCTTTAATTGGGTGGAGACCAGGTCTGCTTGGGGTACTGCATCCAAAGTGCACATGCACGGAGGGTCGGTCTGCGCGGGGACCTCAGGTGCCAACACTGCAAACACAAACAGCTGTTATCCTTTCAATTCATGAGTGTATTACAAAAACATTTTTTTGAAATGAGACAATTAGAGGGATGGAAAAAGTGTCGTTAGTTTCATGAAATTTGAATGAAAACGCAAGCTCGGGATAGGTACGTTTTTAAAAGGATGTGTCATTTTTGGAGGAGATTATTTTCGCAGTATAATATTTCATTCTATCTTAAAGACATATTTGACATTTTTTAAGCTTTGAGACATTCAACATTTTCAAAGGTTTCAAGTGTTTGGCAAAAGAACAACATTTCGTTTCAACAAGGCAGGCAGTGAATGAGTTCATTTCAACGCGCGAAAGGTGACGTCAAAGCCAAAAGGTGGTAGCGAGTTTGCTCGAGACTGCCCTCTGCTGTCGATTGGATGTTACGTCATTGGCACTGACGCGATTGGTTAATTAACCCCTTGAACGCGTGATTTTGTTTTGGCGGCAGCGAGGTCAAACTGTTTGAACAGTATTAATTGTACAGGAGGATGAAAACATATCAAATGAATTTACAGATTAAAAAAAAAAACAACAACAACGACTTTTTACCGCTAAAAAATGTGAGATGTACTCACCGGTTGGAGCGTTTGGACGCTTGGCCGCACTGCCCCACTCTCTCTTTCTCTTTCTGCCCTGCACAAGACACAACAAAATGATCGTTAGTGCGCAAGACAACATGATGAAAAACTAGAAAATGCATTCTGGAGAACTTGCGTGGAAAAGATGATGGGTGATTTTGAATAACATAGAATCTGGGGTGTACCCAATAAATTGACCATGATTACCGCCACCTGGGGGTAGACGGGCGATAATGTGTGATGTACGTCATAAATCCTGTCAAGATTACCACGGGAGAGAAAATCTTGCGTGCATCTAAACAAACGATAAAGATGCCCGGGGTGACTTCAAAAAATGGAATTTTTAAAGCTAACGTGATTGTGAAAACAAAGTTTTCCCAACGTGAGATGAATGTGCTAGAACCTGTGATTCTGCAACGGAATGAAAATCGAGGGTGTACCTATATATTAAAACTATTACAAAACAGGAACATTTATTGGTGGAAATATAAAACATCTGTGAATCTGAAATGCAACGCTTTTCGTGTGAAATGTCAAAGCTCCCATATCGGGAATGAATGGTGAACAATAAAAATATTCCTTTCCGCAATTATTGACTTCTTTCACTGTTATTGTAACTAATTGACTCACGTAGTTCTCGCTACAGGACCAGTCCGGGTACATGTTGGCGTGCAGGCGGTTGAGACGCTGGGAGTGCTCGAAATATCTCGCCTTCTCATCCGCTGGCAGTGACTTCCACTGTGGACATCAAGTGTAAAGTGTAAGCGCACACACATGCAAACTGCACACCAAGAGGATGTGCAGATCACAAACACTCACAATCTGCCCCAGGATCTTGTTCACGGAGGCGCTGTCTTTGGGACATTGGCCTCCAGGCGAAATTTGGGCTCTCACGAAAGGCCGCTGCTCCTTCATGAAAACCATGAAGGCGTTCGGCGGCTTTTTGATATACGGCCTGGAGTTCTCGACAATCCGCTTGTTCCTATTGAGACAACAGAAAAAAAAAAAAAAATCTAAAGTGTGCCTGGACTGCACGTTCAAGGAAATACATTTTTGCAAATGATTCTTACCGGGAGGAGTTTTTGCTTGGCGGAAACTGGTACGAAAGTTGTCCATCTCTACGCACGTCAAAAAACACAAATTAGGCAACATTTAAAAAAAAAAAAAAACAAACAAACAATCAAAAAATGAGATTGACTACGTTTTTTTTTTTGTGCGGTACTTACGTCACTCGGACGGGAAGTTGATTCTGCTCAACGGGTGAAACGCTAAACTGCAAAGTTAAAAAAAAAAAAAAACGTTAGTAACGTACTTTTTATGAGCAATAATCTGTAACTATAATTTTGAAATAACTCGACTTTGGATAACTGATTTTTTATACCTTCCACAAAAATCACCCGTGTAGGTTTATTTGTGCGTTATACGTCGTTCACATTACTGTGATTACTTATTGCACTTTCGAAAATGAACATTAAACCCGATTCCGGATCGTCATTCATCTTCGCGAGAGGATGCAAGAGTCACAAAAGTACAAAAGTAAAAACTTTTAAAAAAGTCAGAAACTGTTACAACAATTTCTAAACTAATTTTGTTTCTCTCCAAACGTCGATTTGATGGAGACTTTCTTTAGCTGAATGCTCTCATACATGTTTCGGTAAGTTTCCGAAAGTGCAATAAAATTATTTATGTTTGGATAATAAACTAATAACGAATGAGAAAAAAAACCCATTCTCCGTACCAAGTGTTGATTGTCCATCATCATGCATGCCTCTGCGTCAGAAATTTGGAAATGTTTTTCCCAGTCGATGTTTGCCATCCTCGCTGGTTGAAGCACTTGAGGGTAACTAATATTAAACTACATCAACATCTAAATATATACATTGACAGGGACCCGATATTAGCCAATCACAGCGTGAGGAGACGGGTCGTCTTTGATACGTCACGAGGTCAGACGTTAATGAAAGAGCGACCGTGACGGGCTAGCTAACGGCTGAGATTGCTGACTTAACGGCTGAGCTTTCGGACTTAACGACGGAATTGGCCGCAATAGCGTCCAATTTGAGCGAAAATGCGTCAATTTTGTCAGCCAAACACATAAAAAGAGAACGTAAAACGATACGCGTACCTTCAGTGGCCATCTTGGTGCGTGGATCGCCACCATTTGGAAGCCCCCGGGGAGGAGTGGGGGGCTTCAAGTTTAAAAGATAAATCAGTATCTTGTATGAAAAAAAAAGTCACAATACACGACAATATAAGACAATATATACTAGTATCATATATTCTGACCCTTTCTGCTATTGCAGAGCTTCTAAACCGCTTTCAGTGATGTTGCGCCCCTGTGGAATATGACCCGTTTGCCTGCGCAAAAAGTTTTTTAGGCTGGAATTGAAAAAAAAAAAAAAACATTAAATTGGAGTGCTGTGCCAACGTTATTTTAGATCAGATAAGATTAACTTTATTGTCCCCAGGTGGAAATGAGCCTTAGGCAAAGTGAGTTAGACCAGAGCAGTGTTTAAAACATATGTAAAACAGACATCTCAAAGCACATCAGCATAGCAGCATTGTACAATTAGTGTAGGGAATAAGACACTGGCATGTTCATGGACATTCCTACGATAAATGTTAAATGTTGAATCTAAAATGTTGGCATAGCATCCATCATCAAACGTGAAACCCACCGTCAGGTTGATATCAAGAGTTTAGTTTTTGTTCCATAAAAATGACGTTGTGGTCTCTATGTCATTTTATTCCTCACCGACTTGTGTAGTTTTGTTTTGTTTTTCCCATCCCAAGTGAAGTTACTTTTTGTAAATAGCAAGACTTGAATTTCACATTAAGAAACTGACTTCTATGTGACACATACTATTGTATTTTCCCATTGAAATGTAAATCAATTGTATCAATATCAACGTTAAAATGCAAAGCAATTCAAGAGAGAGAGAGAGAGAGAGAGAGAGAGAGAGAGAGAGAGAGCGAGAACTAGCGAATGGCAACGTAAGATGGCCGCCAGCGGGTTTACGTTATCCTACGGCCCGAAACTAATTGGGTTTGGCGGTGCATTTCGGTAGCGGAAGTGGCTCTGGTTGGCGGGCGGAAATCACATGTCCCCCCGGCTCACATGACAGACAGATGTTGGGGGCAGTCAAAACACTAGACACAAAATGGCTGCCATGGGAGATGACGCTGCCGCAATGGACAGCGTTTCTAAGTCGCCAGGGGCCATATCCGCTCCTCCGAACGCCGTTGCAGATTTTACGAGCCACGGGGAAGCTGCAGAGGATATGAAGGAAACACCAGTGGCCGTTGTTAAAAGACCCAACACGAACAGTAAGCGAATAACTGTTCCGGTTTCCGTAGCGTGCTAATGCTAATAGCTAATAACAATCGAAGCATTTGTTTTCCCCCGTGACGTGCACTGGTAAATGAATAAACTCCAGATATTTTTGCATAATGTTCTACCCGTGTTATTTCAATTTCCAATTACCCAATTGATGATCATGATTGGCAACTTTGCTAGTTCAGGTGCAAACTTTATTCCCAGAGAAAGTTGAAGGATGCTTTGCTTGTAGTTTTGGTTTAAATAGTTGGACAGTAAGGAAGTGGTCAGAATGAGTCTCTTGTCCCGGTGTGTAAAATAAGTGGTTCCGTGCAGGAAAGTGACAGCCTTTGTCAATTATTCATTTTAGTGACTGTTGTGGTTCTCTGAAACACTCACGGCTTCGATACAGATTCTTGTTGGGAGCTTTTTTGTTTGTTTGTTTTCTCCAAATTCCTTTTGCTTACTCGAGGTGATGGTGGTGTGGATACAGCAGAAGAAGCCGTGGAGCCCACGGAGCCTGACATCAACGCGTTGTGTACCGACATGTTTGAAAAGATGGTCGTTTTTCTTCAAGGAGAACTCACGGGTATTGCTAAAATGTATTCATTTACTCGTTACATTTTTTGTTCAACCATGGCTGCCTTTATTTTTTCGTGACCTCTCTCCTCGTGGTGCTTATTTCAGCCACTTGCGAAGATTATCGTCTGTTAGAGAACATGAACAAACTAACTAGTCTGAAATACATGGAGATGAAAGACATCAGCATCAACATCGGTCGAAACTTGCAGGATCTCAACAATAAGTGTGAGTCCTATCTACTACCTGCGTCGCCCTGAATTGAGGAATAAACAGCACCTTCATATGCTTCACTTTTGCACGTTTTCTTAGACGCTAGCCTTCAGCCTTACCTGGACCAGATCAATCAGATTGAGGAGCAAGTCTCTACGTTGGAACAAGCTGCTTACAAACTGGATGGCTATTCCAAAAAATTAGGTGAGAACCCCATAAACACAAGGCAACGTGTTTTATTGTTTTAGTAAGAAGCGGACTTTTTACGATGAAAACAGTGGAGATAAGTAACAAGTCCGATTGAGGAGAGCAAAAACCTTTGTACTATTGATACTCATTGAAATGTACTGACAGTTCTCCAGCAGGTGGCAGTATTGCACCAAAAAGCAACCGTGTTTCCGTGAGCTCTTCCGGCATCAAGTTTTAAAACGTAATTTTCATTGAAATGTATTATTTTCTGTCAACAATAGTCAAGTAATTGTTACAGTTAAATGACAGACTCTTAAAATTCTGGTATGTAAAATTGCTAAGACCGTCAACATGATTCTTGAAAGATTCTTATGTCAGATTGTATGAGGCCACCATTTGTCCATCAGGTGGCGGTATTGCACCGCAAGTCAGCAGGGTGTTTAGTTAGCTCTACCGGCATCAAGTCTTTCCTTCTCTCTCCAGAGGCCAGATTCAAAAAACTGGAGAAGCGATGAGAGCAGCAACCAGAAACGTGTAGCTTTCCGTCCGTCACCCCACTTGATGTCTGATGCGGACACTGCAATGCGGGAGGACACAGAGACATTGGAAAACGGGTTACCAAGGAGGGAGCAGCTGAAGGCTGCAACGTTTGCATCTTAGATTTGAAGTGACACAGCAAAAGTTGTACAACAGTGAGTGCGCACTTTATTTGAAGAGCAACGGCCTCGTCCTGTTTGCATGGTAACACGGGTGATTATGAGCGACTCTTGTTTTCTTTTTTAACGTCACTCATCGTATGTAGATAGATGGTCGATGAGGCATGCACAGAGTCTACCGAAGATGTGAAGGTGAAACCGTTGAAGGTTTGGGAAACTCTACCTCTGGGCCACGGCGCCACGATGTTCGTCGACACTGTGAAAGCTTGAAATAAAGTGTGAAGTATGTTTGGACGTGAATCTGTGTGAAGACCTATGAACAACACAAAGTTAAAAAAAAAACTGAAAAAAGTTGAACTGTGGAATGAAAAGTAAGACGAAATGAAGTAAGAACAGTTTGAATAGGCCAAATAATGAAAATGTGAATCATACAAAAAAAAACTTGAATTGTAGGAAAACGATGAATAGTTGAAACTTGAAAAAGTATAAAAAGAATAATGAATAAAAAAATAATAAAGGTGACGAAAAACATAAGTGTGAAGGTTTCACCTTCACACAATAATAATAATAATAATAATAATAATAATAATAATAACGATAACAATAATAATAAAGAAAATGGCCGAGCACAATAGCATATGTGTGAGGGTTACACCTTGACACAACTACAGTTTGTGGAAAAAATTGCAGAATGATATTGAATTGCGTATATGACCTTTAATTCGATTCATTACAGGATAAAACCAAAATAACAGACGGACAAGTGAAGCTTTATGAAGTACTTCAGATTTTTTTTTCGTGTTCTAGATGGCACTTCGGATTGAACGATGCGGTGGAAATGTCATCCTTTCCACTGAACTAGCATTTATCGTTAAACCAACAGCACCATCTAGAGGAGCAAAGTGCTTTGTGACGCTTTTTTCTCCTCACTAAATAATATCACCTTGTTTTATTTTAGAATTTAATAAGTGGAGTCGTAGGACTTAGCTAAACAGTTTAAAACGGCCATGGTTTGAATTGATCTAAAAATATTGACATTAGAAGGAGGAGAATTTCTCATTTTGAATTCTTTATTTGGATATTAACAGTGATTTTTTTGTTGAATGATTTCTTTACTTGGCAGTGACAAGCTAAACAGTTTAAATTTGTTTTAATCGATCGAAAAATATAGAAATTAGAGAAAGGAAAATTATTTTCGATTTTTGTTGTTGGTATTTCAATCGCGAAAATGTTTTGTGTTTGGTCATTTGGGGCTTAAGTTGAAATTTTGAAATTTATAATGTACATTTTTAACCTTCTTATGGCTCATATCAAGATGCATTCCTTTTTTGTTTAACTTCTGACTAAAGAATGTCTCATAAAGTATCAATGTGGAAAACTAAATGATTATTATTTGATTCTTGCACATCTGCAGCACCTGTTTTGAGGGGGTTCAAATGATAAAAGTTTAAATTGGTCAGTACAGAAATTACTTGAGAAAAACACATGTCATTTTTTTTTAAACTCCTGTAGGTATTTAAACTGTGAACAATTCAGATTTATTTGAAAAGTGTGAGCTTTCGGCATGTTGAAAATCATTCCCAAGCCTTAAGTTTTGGCTGCGTTTTTGGCTGAAACATGTGAAATTCGGGGAAAATGACATTTTTACAATGGAAATGAAGGAAAGCAAACGTGGTGAATAATTGGAATATGTTCAAGATAGAACGATGCGATTTTGTTTTTAACCATATAGAGCATTTTAGCATGTCAAGAAAGTGTGAGAAAAAAAAAGAATGATACAGTACATTCAAAGGTTTAGAAGAACATTTGTGTAAAAAAATGTAAATCTTGATCTGCTTTAATTTTGCAGGTTCCAGATGCTTTACGCAGACGTCTCCATGGATCGCGCTGAATTTTGGGAGATGTTTGACGGGCGTCTATATCACAAGTTGAGACAGGAGCTGAGTTGCAAGGACGCTTTCCCGGAGGTTTACGACCAAATTTGTAAGGCAGCCAGACACTGATCTCCCACGGCCGCAAGTCTTATCGGATTTCAATTGTTTTTTTGTTTTGTTTTTTGTAACCGAATCGATGGAAGTTGTCTTACGTGTATTTGACCACAAGTCTTCGAAGTCACAATGTGCCTTGCGTGTTTGAAAAACCTCAATAACAATTTCCAGAATAACAAATGTTATTTTTTATTTTTTTTAGAATAAACAAAAAAAGCGGTCCCATTTTCGTTAGCACACTTTTAATGAATAAAAAAAACACACAGAATAAAATTCATAAAATACGTAAAAAAAGAAGTTTCGAGTGTATTCACATGACCTAGATCACTTTCTTAGAATATTTACATGACGTGTCCAGGTCTACTCCACGTCTTAGGTGGACCAGAAGGACGAAAAGGAGACAGTGGATGTCTCCAGGGTTTCCAACTCCTTAATAAGGATGGAGCTCTGGTCCTCATCCCGTAGGCTGCAAAAGACCGACGGGGGGGATTTGAACGCCTCGGCCGCTTCCGTGGCTTCCAGTGCCTTAAATAAGGCGGAGGTCAGGTCTTCCCCCTCCTCAAGCGGACCGCCGGTGGACGAGGACGAAGACGGGCTGGACGCCTCGTCCCATTCCAGCTCCTTTAAGAAGCTGGAGATCAGGTCTTCCCCCTCCTCAAGCGGACCGCCGGTGGACGAGGACGAAGACGGGCTGGACGCCTCGTCCCATTCCAGCTCCTTTAAGAAGCTGGAGATCAGGTCCTCCTCGGGTCCAGCTTGCGGCACGGAGGACAAGAATGCCTCGGCGGAGTCCATGACTTCCTTTAATTGGGTGGAGACCAGGTCTGCTTGGGGTACTGCATCCAAAGTGCACATGCACGGAGGGTCGGTCTGCGCGGGGACCTCAGGTGCCAACACTGCAAACACAAACAGCTGTTATCCTTTCAATTCATGAGTGTATTACAAAAACATTTTTTTGAAATGAGACAATTAGAGGGATGGAAAAAGTGTCGTTAGTTTCATGAAATTTGAATGAAAACGCAAGCTCGGGATAGGTACGTTTTTAAAAGGATGTGTCATTTTTGGAGGAGATTATTTTCGCAGTATAATATTTCATTCTATCTTAAAGACATATTTGACATTTTTTAAGCTTTGAGACATTCAACATTTTCAAAGGTTTCAAGTGTTTGGCAAAAGAACAACATTTCGTTTCAACAAGGCAGGCAGTGAATGAGTTCATTTCAACGCGCGAAAGGTGACGTCAAAGCCAAAAGGTGGTAGCGAGTTTGCTCGAGACTGCCCTCTGCTGTCGATTGGATGTTACGTCATTGGCACTGACGCGATTGGTTAATTAACCCCTTGAACGCGTGATTTTGTTTTGGCGGCAGCGAGGTCAAACTGTTTGAACAGTATTAATTGTACAGGAGGATGAAAACATATCAAATGAATTTACAGATTAAAAAAAAAAACAACAACAACGACTTTTTACCGCTAAAAAATGTGAGATGTACTCACCGGTTGGAGCGTTTGGACGCTTGGCCGCACTGCCCCACTCTCTCTTTCTCTTTCTGCCCTGCACAAGACACAACAAAATGATCGTTAGTGCGCAAGACAACATGATGAAAAACTAGAAAATGCATTCTGGAGAACTTGCGTGGAAAAGATGATGGGTGATTTTGAATAACATAGAATCTGGGGTGTACCCAATAAATTGACCATGATTACCGCCACCTGGGGGTAGACGGGCGATAATGTGTGATGTACGTCATAAATCCTGTCAAGATTACCACGGGAGAGAAAATCTTGCGTGCATCTAAACAAACGATAAAGATGCCCGGGGTGACTTCAAAAAATGGAATTTTTAAAGCTAACGTGATTGTGAAAACAAAGTTTTCCCAACGTGAGATGAATGTGCTAGAACCTGTGATTCTGCAACGGAATGAAAATCGAGGGTGTACCTATATATTAAAACTATTACAAAACAGGAACATTTATTGGTGGAAATATAAAACATCTGTGAATCTGAAATGCAACGCTTTTCGTGTGAAATGTCAAAGCTCCCATATCGGGAATGAATGGTGAACAATAAAAATATTCCTTTCCGCAATTATTGACTTCTTTCACTGTTATTGTAACTAATTGACTCACGTAGTTCTCGCTACAGGACCAGTCCGGGTACATGTTGGCGTGCAGGCGGTTGAGACGCTGGGAGTGCTCGAAATATCTCGCCTTCTCATCCGCTGGCAGTGACTTCCACTGTGGACATCAAGTGTAAAGTGTAAGCGCACACACATGCAAACTGCACACCAAGAGGATGTGCAGATCACAAACACTCACAATCTGCCCCAGGATCTTGTTCACGGAGGCGCTGTCTTTGGGACATTGGCCTCCAGGCGAAATTTGGGCTCTCACGAAAGGCCGCTGCTCCTTCATGAAAACCATGAAGGCGTTCGGCGGCTTTTTGATATACGGCCTGGAGTTCTCGACAATCCGCTTGTTCCTATTGAGACAACAGAAAAAAAAAAAAAAATCTAAAGTGTGCCTGGACTGCACGTTCAAGGAAATACATTTTTGCAAATGATTCTTACCGGGAGGAGTTTTTGCTTGGCGGAAACTGGTACGAAAGTTGTCCATCTCTACGCACGTCAAAAAACACAAATTAGGCAACATTTAAAAAAAAAAAAAAACAAACAAACAATCAAAAAATGAGATTGACTACGTTTTTTTTTTTGTGCGGTACTTACGTCACTCGGACGGGAAGTTGATTCTGCTCAACGGGTGAAACGCTAAACTGCAAAGTTAAAAAAAAAAAAAAACGTTAGTAACGTACTTTTTATGAGCAATAATCTGTAACTATAATTTTGAAATAACTCGACTTTGGATAACTGATTTTTTATACCTTCCACAAAAATCACCCGTGTAGGTTTATTTGTGCGTTATACGTCGTTCACATTACTGTGATTACTTATTGCACTTTCGAAAATGAACATTAAACCCGATTCCGGATCGTCATTCATCTTCGCGAGAGGATGCAAGAGTCACAAAAGTACAAAAGTAAAAACTTTTAAAAAAGTCAGAAACTGTTACAACAATTTCTAAACTAATTTTGTTTCTCTCCAAACGTCGATTTGATGGAGACTTTCTTTAGCTGAATGCTCTCATACATGTTTCGGTAAGTTTCCGAAAGTGCAATAAAATTATTTATGTTTGGATAATAAACTAATAACGAATGAGAAAAAAAACCCATTCTCCGTACCAAGTGTTGATTGTCCATCATCATGCATGCCTCTGCGTCAGAAATTTGGAAATGTTTTTCCCAGTCGATGTTTGCCATCCTCGCTGGTTGAAGCACTTGAGGGTAACTAATATTAAACTACATCAACATCTAAATATATACATTGACAGGGACCCGATATTAGCCAATCACAGCGTGAGGAGACGGGTCGTCTTTGATACGTCACGAGGTCAGACGTTAATGAAAGAGCGACCGTGACGGGCTAGCTAACGGCTGAGATTGCTGACTTAACGGCTGAGCTTTCGGACTTAACGACGGAATTGGCCGCAATAGCGTCCAATTTGAGCGAAAATGCGTCAATTTTGTCAGCCAAACACATAAAAAGAGAACGTAAAACGATACGCGTACCTTCAGTGGCCATCTTGGTGCGTGGATCGCCACCATTTGGAAGCCCCCGGGGAGGAGTGGGGGGCTTCAAGTTTAAAAGATAAATCAGTATCTTGTATGAAAAAAAAAGTCACAATACACGACAATATAAGACAATATATACTAGTATCATATATTCTGACCCTTTCTGCTATTGCAGAGCTTCTAAACCGCTTTCAGTGATGTTGCGCCCCTGTGGAATATGACCCGTTTGCCTGCGCAAAAAGTTTTTTAGGCTGGAATTGAAAAAAAAAAAAAAACATTAAATTGGAGTGCTGTGCCAACGTTATTTTAGATCAGATAAGATTAACTTTATTGTCCCCAGGTGGAAATGAGCCTTAGGCAAAGTGAGTTAGACCAGAGCAGTGTTTAAAACATATGTAAAACAGACATCTCAAAGCACATCAGCATAGCAGCATTGTACAATTAGTGTAGGGAATAAGACACTGGCATGTTCATGGACATTCCTACGATAAATGTTAAATGTTGAATCTAAAATGTTGGCATAGCATCCATCATCAAACGTGAAACCCACCGTCAGGTTGATATCAAGAGTTTAGTTTTTGTTCCATAAAAATGACGTTGTGGTCTCTATGTCATTTTATTCCTCACCGACTTGTGTAGTTTTGTTTTGTTTTTCCCATCCCAAGTGAAGTTACTTTTTGTAAATAGCAAGACTTGAATTTCACATTAAGAAACTGACTTCTATGTGACACATACTATTGTATTTTCCCATTGAAATGTAAATCAATTGTATCAATATCAACGTTAAAATGCAAAGCAATTCAAGAGAGAGAGAGAGAGAGAGAGAGAGAGAGAGAGAGAGAGAGAGCGAGAACTAGCGAATGGCAACGTAAGATGGCCGCCAGCGGGTTTACGTTATCCTACGGCCCGAAACTAATTGGGTTTGGCGGTGCATTTCGGTAGCGGAAGTGGCTCTGGTTGGCGGGCGGAAATCACATGTCCCCCCGGCTCACATGACAGACAGATGTTGGGGGCAGTCAAAACACTAGACACAAAATGGCTGCCATGGGAGATGACGCTGCCGCAATGGACAGCGTTTCTAAGTCGCCAGGGGCCATATCCGCTCCTCCGAACGCCGTTGCAGATTTTACGAGCCACGGGGAAGCTGCAGAGGATATGAAGGAAACACCAGTGGCCGTTGTTAAAAGACCCAACACGAACAGTAAGCGAATAACTGTTCCGGTTTCCGTAGCGTGCTAATGCTAATAGCTAATAACAATCGAAGCATTTGTTTTCCCCCGTGACGTGCACTGGTAAATGAATAAACTCCAGATATTTTTGCATAATGTTCTACCCGTGTTATTTCAATTTCCAATTACCCAATTGATGATCATGATTGGCAACTTTGCTAGTTCAGGTGCAAACTTTATTCCCAGAGAAAGTTGAAGGATGCTTTGCTTGTAGTTTTGGTTTAAATAGTTGGACAGTAAGGAAGTGGTCAGAATGAGTCTCTTGTCCCGGTGTGTAAAATAAGTGGTTCCGTGCAGGAAAGTGACAGCCTTTGTCAATTATTCATTTTAGTGACTGTTGTGGTTCTCTGAAACACTCACGGCTTCGATACAGATTCTTGTTGGGAGCTTTTTTGTTTGTTTGTTTTCTCCAAATTCCTTTTGCTTACTCGAGGTGATGGTGGTGTGGATACAGCAGAAGAAGCCGTGGAGCCCACGGAGCCTGACATCAACGCGTTGTGTACCGACATGTTTGAAAAGATGGTCGTTTTTCTTCAAGGAGAACTCACGGGTATTGCTAAAATGTATTCATTTACTCGTTACATTTTTTGTTCAACCATGGCTGCCTTTATTTTTTCGTGACCTCTCTCCTCGTGGTGCTTATTTCAGCCACTTGCGAAGATTATCGTCTGTTAGAGAACATGAACAAACTAACTAGTCTGAAATACATGGAGATGAAAGACATCAGCATCAACATCGGTCGAAACTTGCAGGATCTCAACAATAAGTGTGAGTCCTATCTACTACTTGCGTCGCCCTGAATTGAGGAATAAACAGCACCTTCATATGCTTCACTTTTGCACGTTTTCTTAGACGCTAGCCTTCAGCCTTACCTGGACCAGATCAATCAGATTGAGGAGCAAGTCTCTACGTTGGAACAAGCTGCGTACAAACTGGATGGCTATTCCAAAAAATTAGGTGAGAACCCCATAAACACAAGGCAACGTGTTTTATTGTTTTAGTAAGAAGCGGACTTTTTACGATGAAAACAGTGGAGATAAGTAACAAGTCCGATTGAGGAGAGCAAAAACCTTTGTACTATTGATACTCATTGAAATGTACTGACAGTTCTCCAGCAGGTGGCAGTATTGCACCAAAAAGCAACCGTGTTTCCGTGAGCTCTTCCGGCATCAAGTTTTAAAACGTAATTTTCATTGAAATGTATTATTTTCTGTCAACAATAGTCAAGTAATTGTTACAGTTAAATGACAGACTCTTAAAATTCTGGTATGTAAAATTGCTAAGACCGTCAACATGATTCTTGAAAGATTCTTATGTCAGATTGTATGAGGCCACCATTTGTCCATCAGGTGGCGGTATTGCACCGCAAGTCAGCAGGGTGTTTAGTTAGCTCTACCGGCATCAAGTCTTTCCTTCTCTCTCCAGAGGCCAGATTCAAAAAACTGGAGAAGCGATGAGAGCAGCAACCAGAAACGTGTAGCTTTCCGTCCGTCACCCCACTTGATGTCTGATGCGGACACTGCAATGCGGGAGGACACAGAGACATTGGAAAACGGGTTACCAAGGAGGGAGCAGCTGAAGGCTGCAACGTTTGCATCTTAGATTTGAAGTGACACAGCAAAAGTTGTACAACAGTGAGTGCGCACTTTATTTGAAGAGCAACGGCCTCGTCCTGTTTGCATGGTAACACGGGTGATTATGAGCGACTCTTGTTTTCTTTTTTAACGTCACTCATCGTATGTAGATAGATGGTCGATGAGGCATGCACAGAGTCTACCGAAGATGTGAAGGTGAAACCGTTGAAGGTTTGGGAAACTCTACCTCTGGGCCACGGCGCCACGATGTTCGTCGACACTGTGAAAGCTTGAAATAAAGTGTGAAGTATGTTTGGACGTGAATCTGTGTGAAGACCTATGAACAACACAAAGTTAAAAAAAAAACTGAAAAAAGTTGAACTGTGGAATGAAAAGTAAGACGAAATGAAGTAAGAACAGTTTGAATAGGCCAAATAATGAAAATGTGAATCATACAAAAAAAAACTTGAATTGTAGGAAAACGATGAATAGTTGAAACTTGAAAAAGTATAAAAAGAATAATGAATAAAAAAATAATAAAGGTGACGAAAAACATAAGTGTGAAGGTTTCACCTTCACACAATAATAATAATAATAATAATAATAATAATAATAATAACGATAACAATAATAATAAAGAAAATGGCCGAGCACAATAGCATATGTGTGAGGGTTACACCTTGACACAACTACAGTTTGTGGAAAAAATTGCAGAATGATATTGAATTGCGTATATGACCTTTAATTCGATTCATTACAGGATAAAACCAAAATAACAGACGGACAAGTGAAGCTTTATGAAGTACTTCAGATTTTTTTTTCGTGTTCTAGATGGCACTTCGGATTGAACGATGCGGTGGAAATGTCATCCTTTCCACTGAACTAGCATTTATCGTTAAACCAACAGCACCATCTAGAGGAGCAAAGTGCTTTGTGACGCTTTTTTCTCCTCACTAAATAATATCACCTTGTTTTATTTTAGAATTTAATAAGTGGAGTCGTAGGACTTAGCTAAACAGTTTAAAACGGCCATGGTTTGAATTGATCTAAAAATATTGACATTAGAAGGAGGAGAATTTATCATTTTGAATTCTTTATTTGGATATTAACAGTGATTTTTTTTGTTGAATGATTTCTTTACTTGGCAGTGACAAGCTAAACAGTTTAAATTTGTTTTAATCGATCGAAAAATATAGAAATTAGAGAAAGGAAAATTATTTTCGATTTTTGTTGTTGGTATTTCAATCGCGAAAATGTTTTGTGTTTGGTCATTTGGGGCTTAAGTTGAAATTTTGAAATTTATAATGTACATTTTTAACCTTCTTATGGCTCATATCAAGATGCATTCCTTTTTTGTTTAACTTCTGACTAAAGAATGTCTCATAAAGTATCAATGTGGAAAACTAAATGATTATTATTTGATTCTTGCACATCTGCAGCACCTGTTTTGAGGGGGTTCAAATGATAAAAGTTTAAATTGGTCAGTACAGAAATTACTTGAGAAAAACACATGTCATTTTTTTTAAACTCCTGTAGGTATTTAAACTGTGAACAATTCAGATTTATTTGAAAAGTGTGAGCTTTCGGCATGTTGAAAATCATTCCCAAGCCTTAAGTTTTGGCTGCGTTTTTGGCTGAAACATGTGAAATTCGGGGAAAATGACATTTTTACAATGGAAATGAAGGAAAGCAAACGTGGTGAATAATTGGAATATGTTCAAGATAGAACGATGCGATTTTGTTTTTAACCATATAGAGCATTTTAGCATGTCAAGAAAGTGTGAGAAAAAAAAAGAATGATACAGTACATTCAAAGGTTTAGAAGAACATTTGTGTAAAAAAATGTAAATCTTGATCTGCTTTAATTTTGCAGGTTCCAGATGCTTTACGCAGACGTCTCCATGGATCGCGCTGAATTTTGGGAGATGTTTGACGGGCGTCTATATCACAAGTTGAGACAGGAGCTGAGTTGCAAGGACGCTTTCCCGGAGGTTTACGACCAAATTTGTAAGGCAGCCAGACACTGATCTCCCACGGCCGCAAGTCTTATCGGATTTCAATTGTTTTTTTGTTTTGTTTTTTGTAACCGAATCGATGGAAGTTGTCTTACGTGTATTTGACCACAAGTCTTCGAAGTCGCAATGTGCCTTGCGTGTTTGAAAAACCTCAATAACAATTTCCAGAATAACAAATGTTATTTTTTATTTTTTTTAGAATAAACAAAAAAAGCGGTCCCATTTTCGTTAGCACACTTTTAATGAATAAAAAAAACACACAGAATAAAATTCATAAAATACGTAAAAAAAAGAAGTTTCGAGTGTATTCACATGACCTAGATCACTTTCTTAGAATATTTACATGACGTGTCCAGGTCTACTCCACGTCTTAGGTGGACCAGAAGGACGAAAAGGAGACAGTGGATGTCTCCAGGGTTTCCAACTCCTTAATAAGGATGGAGCTCTGGTCCTCATCCCGTAGGCTGCAAAAGACCGACGGGGGGGATTTGAACGCCTCGGCCGCTTCCGTGGCTTCCAGTGCCTTAAATAAGGCGGAGGTCAGGTCTTCCCCCTCCTCAAGCGGACCGCCGGTGGACGAGGACGAAGACGGGCTGGACGCCTCGTCCCATTCCAGCTCCTTTAAGAAGCTGGAGATCAGGTCTTCCCCCTCCTCAAGCGGACCGCCGGTGGACGAGGACGAAGACGGGCTGGACGCCTCGTCCCATTCCAGCTCCTTTAAGAAGCTGGAGATCAGGTCCTCCTCGGGTCCAGCTTGCGGCACGGAGGACAAGAATGCCTCGGCGGAGTCCATGACTTCCTTTAATTGGGTGGAGACCAGGTCTGCTTGGGGTACTGCATCCAAAGTGCACATGCACGGAGGGTCGGTCTGCGCGGGGACCTCAGGTGCCAACACTGCAAACACAAACAGCTGTTATCCTTTCAATTCATGAGTGTATTACAAAAACATTTTTTTGAAATGAGACAATTAGAGGGATGGAAAAAGTGTCGTTAGTTTCATGAAATTTGAATGAAAACGCAAGCTCGGGATAGGTACGTTTTTAAAAGGATGTGTCATTTTTGGAGGAGATTATTTTCGCAGTATAATATTTCATTCTATCTTAAAGACATATTTGACATTTTTTAAGCTTTGAGACATTCAACATTTTCAAAGGTTTCAAGTGTTTGGCAAAAGAACAACATTTCGTTTCAACAAGGCAGGCAGTGAATGAGTTCATTTCAACGCGCGAAAGGTGACGTCAAAGCCAAAAGGTGGTAGCGAGTTTGCTCGAGACTGCCCTCTGCTGTCGATTGGATGTTACGTCATTGGCACTGACGCGATTGGTTAATTAACCCCTTGAACGCGTGATTTTGTTTTGGCGGCAGCGAGGTCAAACTGTTTGAACAGTATTAATTGTACAGGAGGATGAAAACATATCAAATGAATTTACAGATTAAAAAAAAAAACAACAACAACGACTTTTTACCGCTAAAAAATGTGAGATGTACTCACCGGTTGGAGCGTTTGGACGCTTGGCCGCACTGCCCCACTCTCTCTTTCTCTTTCTGCCCTGCACAAGACACAACAAAATGATCGTTAGTGCGCAAGACAACATGATGAAAAACTAGAAAATGCATTCTGGAGAACTTGCGTGGAAAAGATGATGGGTGATTTTGAATAACATAGAATCTGGGGTGTACCCAATAAATTGACCATGATTACCGCCACCTGGGGGTAGACGGGCGATAATGTGTGATGTACGTCATAAATCCTGTCAAGATTACCACGGGAGAGAAAATCTTGCGTGCATCTAAACAAACGATAAAGATGCCCGGGGTGACTTCAAAAAATGGAATTTTTAAAGCTAACGTGATTGTGAAAACAAAGTTTTCCCAACGTGAGATGAATGTGCTAGAACCTGTGATTCTGCAACGGAATGAAAATCGAGGGTGTACCTATATATTAAAACTATTACAAAACAGGAACATTTATTGGTGGAAATATAAAACATCTGTGAATCTGAAATGCAACGCTTTTCGTGTGAAATGTCAAAGCTCCCATATCGGGAATGAATGGTGAACAATAAAAATATTCCTTTCCGCAATTATTGACTTCTTTCACTGTTATTGTAACTAATTGACTCACGTAGTTCTCGCTACAGGACCAGTCCGGGTACATGTTGGCGTGCAGGCGGTTGAGACGCTGGGAGTGCTCGAAATATCTCGCCTTCTCATCCGCTGGCAGTGACTTCCACTGTGGACATCAAGTGTAAAGTGTAAGCGCACACACATGCAAACTGCACACCAAGAGGATGTGCAGATCACAAACACTCACAATCTGCCCCAGGATCTTGTTCACGGAGGCGCTGTCTTTGGGACATTGGCCTCCAGGCGAAATTTGGGCTCTCACGAAAGGCCGCTGCTCCTTCATGAAAACCATGAAGGCGTTCGGCGGCTTTTTGATATACGGCCTGGAGTTCTCGACAATCCGCTTGTTCCTATTGAGACAACAGAAAAAAAAAAAAAAATCTAAAGTGTGCCTGGACTGCACGTTCAAGGAAATACATTTTTGCAAATGATTCTTACCGGGAGGAGTTTTTGCTTGGCGGAAACTGGTACGAAAGTTGTCCATCTCTACGCACGTCAAAAAACACAAATTAGGCAACATTTAAAAAAAAAAAAAAACAAACAAACAATCAAAAAATGAGATTGACTACGTTTTTTTTTTTGTGCGGTACTTACGTCACTCGGACGGGAAGTTGATTCTGCTCAACGGGTGAAACGCTAAACTGCAAAGTTAAAAAAAAAAAAAAACGTTAGTAACGTACTTTTTATGAGCAATAATCTGTAACTATAATTTTGAAATAACTCGACTTTGGATAACTGATTTTTTATACCTTCCACAAAAATCACCCGTGTAGGTTTATTTGTGCGTTATACGTCGTTCACATTACTGTGATTACTTATTGCACTTTCGAAAATGAACATTAAACCCGATTCCGGATCGTCATTCATCTTCGCGAGAGGATGCAAGAGTCACAAAAGTACAAAAGTAAAAACTTTTAAAAAAGTCAGAAACTGTTACAACAATTTCTAAACTAATTTTGTTTCTCTCCAAACGTCGATTTGATGGAGACTTTCTTTAGCTGAATGCTCTCATACATGTTTCGGTAAGTTTCCGAAAGTGCAATAAAATTATTTATGTTTGGATAATAAACTAATAACGAATGAGAAAAAAAACCCATTCTCCGTACCAAGTGTTGATTGTCCATCATCATGCATGCCTCTGCGTCAGAAATTTGGAAATGTTTTTCCCAGTCGATGTTTGCCATCCTCGCTGGTTGAAGCACTTGAGGGTAACTAATATTAAACTACATCAACATCTAAATATATACATTGACAGGGACCCGATATTAGCCAATCACAGCGTGAGGAGACGGGTCGTCTTTGATACGTCACGAGGTCAGACGTTAATGAAAGAGCGACCGTGACGGGCTAGCTAACGGCTGAGATTGCTGACTTAACGGCTGAGCTTTCGGACTTAACGACGGAATTGGCCGCAATAGCGTCCAATTTGAGCGAAAATGCGTCAATTTTGTCAGCCAAACACATAAAAAGAGAACGTAAAACGATACGCGTACCTTCAGTGGCCATCTTGGTGCGTGGATCGCCACCATTTGGAAGCCCCCGGGGAGGAGTGGGGGGCTTCAAGTTTAAAAGATAAATCAGTATCTTGTATGAAAAAAAAAGTCACAATACACGACAATATAAGACAATATATACTAGTATCATATATTCTGACCCTTTCTGCTATTGCAGAGCTTCTAAACCGCTTTCAGTGATGTTGCGCCCCTGTGGAATATGACCCGTTTGCCTGCGCAAAAAGTTTTTTAGGCTGGAATTGAAAAAAAAAAAAAACATTAAATTGGAGTGCTGTGCCAACGTTATTTTAGATCAGATAAGATTAACTTTATTGTCCCCAGGTGGAAATGAGCCTTAGGCAAAGTGAGTTAGACCAGAGCAGTGTTTAAAACATATGTAAAACAGACATCTCAAAGCACATCAGCATAGCAGCATTGTACAATTAGTGTAGGGAATAAGACACTGGCATGTTCATGGACATTCCTACGATAAATGTTAAATGTTGAATCTAAAATGTTGGCATAGCATCCATCATCAAACGTGAAACCCACCGTCAGGTTGATATCAAGAGTTTAGTTTTTGTTCCATAAAAATGACGTTGTGGTCTCTATGTCATTTTATTCCTCACCGACTTGTGTAGTTTTGTTTTGTTTTTCCCATCCCAAGTGAAGTTACTTTTTGTAAATAGCAAGACTTGAATTTCACATTAAGAAACTGACTTCTATGTGACACATACTATTGTATTTTCCCATTGAAATGTAAATCAATTGTATCAATATCAACGTTAAAATGCAAAGCAATTCAAGAGAGAGAGAGAGAGAGAGAGAGAGAGAGAGAGAGAGAGAGAGAGAGAGAGAGAGAGAGAGAGAGAGCGAGAACTAGCGGATGGCAACGTAAGATGGCCGCCAGCGGGTTTACGTTATCCTACGGCCCGAAACTAATTGGGTTTGGCGGTGCATTTCGGTAGCGGAAGTGGCTCTGGTTGGCGGGCGGAAATCACATGTCCCCCCGGCTCACATGACAGACAGATGTTGGGGGCAGTCAAAACACTAGACACAAAATGGCTGCCATGGGAGATGACGCTGCCGCAATGGACAGCGTTTCTAAGTCGCCAGGGGCCATATCCGCTCCTCCGAACGCCGTTGCAGATTTTACGAGCCACGGGGAAGCTGCAGAGGATATGAAGGAAACACCAGTGGCCGTTGTTAAAAGACCCAACACGAACAGTAAGCGAATAACTGTTCCGGTTTCCGTAGCGTGCTAATGCTAATAGCTAATAACAATCGAAGCATTTGTTTTCCCCCGTGACGTGCACTGGTAAATGAATAAACTCCAGATATTTTTGCATAATGTTCTACCCGTGTTATTTCAATTTCCAATTACCCAATTGATGATCATGATTGGCAACTTTGCTAGTTCAGGTGCAAACTTTATTCCCAGAGAAAGTTGAAGGATGCTTTGCTTGTAGTTTTGGTTTAAATAGTTGGACAGTAAGGAAGTGGTCAGAATGAGTCTCTTGTCCCGGTGTGTAAAATAAGTGGTTCCGTGCAGGAAAGTGACAGCCTTTGTCAATTATTCATTTTAGTGACTGTTGTGGTTCTCTGAAACACTCACGGCTTCGATACAGATTCTTGTTGGGAGCTTTTTTGTTTGTTTGTTTTCTCCAAATTCCTTTTGCTTACTCGAGGTGATGGTGGTGTGGATACAGCAGAAGAAGCCGTGGAGCCCACGGAGCCTGACATCAACGCGTTGTGTACCGACATGTTTGAAAAGATGGTCGTTTTTCTTCAAGGAGAACTCACGGGTATTGCTAAAATGTATTCATTTACTCGTTACATTTTTTGTTCAACCATGGCTGCCTTTATTTTTTCGTGACCTCTCTCCTCGTGGTGCTTATTTCAGCCACTTGCGAAGATTATCGTCTGTTAGAGAACATGAACAAACTAACTAGTCTGAAATACATGGAGATGAAAGACATCAGCATCAACATCGGTCGAAACTTGCAGGATCTCAACAATAAGTGTGAGTCCTATCTACTACTTGCGTCGCCCTGAATTGAGGAATAAACAGCACCTTCATATGCTTCACTTTTGCACGTTTTCTTAGACGCTAGCCTTCAGCCTTACCTGGACCAGATCAATCAGATTGAGGAGCAAGTCTCTACGTTGGAACAAGCTGCGTACAAACTGGATGGCTATTCCAAAAAATTAGGTGAGAACCCCATAAACACAAGGCAACGTGTTTTATTGTTTTAGTAAGAAGCGGACTTTTTACGATGAAAACAGTGGAGATAAGTAACAAGTCCGATTGAGGAGAGCAAAAACCTTTGTACTATTGATACTCATTGAAATGTACTGACAGTTCTCCAGCAGGTGGCAGTATTGCACCAAAAAGCAACCGTGTTTCCGTGAGCTCTTCCGGCATCAAGTTTTAAAACGTAATTTTCATTGAAATGTATTATTTTCTGTCAACAATAGTCAAGTAATTGTTACAGTTAAATGACAGACTCTTAAAATTCTGGTATGTAAAATTGCTAAGACCGTCAACATGATTCTTGAAAGATTCTTATGTCAGATTGTATGAGGCCACCATTTGTCCATCAGGTGGCGGTATTGCACCGCAAGTCAGCAGGGTGTTTAGTTAGCTCTACCGGCATCAAGTCTTTCCTTCTCTCTCCAGAGGCCAGATTCAAAAAACTGGAGAAGCGATGAGAGCAGCAACCAGAAACGTGTAGCTTTCCGTCCGTCACCCCACTTGATGTCTGATGCGGACACTGCAATGCGGGAGGACACAGAGACATTGGAAAACGGGTTACCAAGGAGGGAGCAGCTGAAGGCTGCAACGTTTGCATCTTAGATTTGAAGTGACACAGCAAAAGTTGTACAACAGTGAGTGCGCACTTTATTTGAAGAGCAACGGCCTCGTCCTGTTTGCATGGTAACACGGGTGATTATGAGCGACTCTTGTTTTCTTTTTTAACGTCACTCATCGTATGTAGATAGATGGTCGATGAGGCATGCACAGAGTCTACCGAAGATGTGAAGGTGAAACCGTTGAAGGTTTGGGAAACTCTACCTCTGGGCCACGGCGCCACGATGTTCGTCGACACTGTGAAAGCTTGAAATAAAGTGTGAAGTATGTTTGGACGTGAATCTGTGTGAAGACCTATGAACAACACAAAGTTAAAAAAAAAACTGAAAAAAGTTGAACTGTGGAATGAAAAGTAAGACGAAATGAAGTAAGAACAGTTTGAATAGGCCAAATAATGAAAATGTGAATCATACAAAAAAAAACTTGAATTGTAGGAAAACGATGAATAGTTGAAACTTGAAAAAGTATAAAAAGAATAATGAATAAAAAAATAATAAAGGTGACGAAAAACATAAGTGTGAAGGTTTCACCTTCACACAATAATAATAATAATAATAATAATAATAATAATAATAACGATAACAATAATAATAAAGAAAATGGCCGAGCACAATAGCATATGTGTGAGGGTTACACCTTGACACAACTACAGTTTGTGGAAAAAATTGCAGAATGATATTGAATTGCGTATATGACCTTTAATTCGATTCATTACAGGATAAAACCAAAATAACAGACGGACAAGTGAAGCTTTATGAAGTACTTCAGATTTTTTTTTCGTGTTCTAGATGGCACTTCGGATTGAACGATGCGGTGGAAATGTCATCCTTTCCACTGAACTAGCATTTATCGTTAAACCAACAGCACCATCTAGAGGAGCAAAGTGCTTTGTGACGCTTTTTTCTCCTCACTAAATAATATCACCTTGTTTTATTTTAGAATTTAATAAGTGGAGTCGTAGGACTTAGCTAAACAGTTTAAAACGGCCATGGTTTGAATTGATCTAAAAATATTGACATTAGAAGGAGGAGAATTTCTCATTTTGAATTCTTTATTTGGATATTAACAGTGATTTTTTTGTTGAATGATTTCTTTACTTGGCAGTGACAAGCTAAACAGTTTAAATTTGTTTTAATCGATCGAAAAATATAGAAATTAGAGAAAGGAAAATTATTTTCGATTTTTGTTGTTGGTATTTCAATCGCGAAAATGTTTTGTGTTTGGTCATTTGGGGCTTAAGTTGAAATTTTGAAATTTATAATGTACATTTTTAACCTTCTTATGGCTCATATCAAGATGCATTCCTTTTTTGTTTAACTTCTGACTAAAGAATGTCTCATAAAGTATCAATGTGGAAAACTAAATGATTATTATTTGATTCTTGCACATCTGCAGCACCTGTTTTGAGGGGGTTCAAATGATAAAAGTTTAAATTGGTCAGTACAGAAATTACTTGAGAAAAACACATGTCATTTTTTTTTAAACTCCTGTAGGTATTTAAACTGTGAACAATTCAGATTTATTTGAAAAGTGTGAGCTTTCGGCATGTTGAAAATCATTCCCAAGCCTTAAGTTTTGGCTGCGTTTTTGGCTGAAACATGTGAAATTCGGGGAAAATGACATTTTTACAATGGAAATGAAGGAAAGCAAACGTGGTGAATAATTGGAATATGTTCAAGATAGAACGATGCGATTTTGTTTTTAACCATATAGAGCATTTTAGCATGTCAAGAAAGTGTGAGAAAAAAAAAGAATGATACAGTACATTCAAAGGTTTAGAAGAACATTTGTGTAAAAAAATGTAAATCTTGATCTGCTTTAATTTTGCAGGTTCCAGATGCTTTACGCAGACGTCTCCATGGATCGCGCTGAATTTTGGGAGATGTTTGACGGGCGTCTATATCACAAGTTGAGACAGGAGCTGAGTTGCAAGGACGCTTTCCCGGAGGTTTACGACCAAATTTGTAAGGCAGCCAGACACTGATCTCCCACGGCCGCAAGTCTTATCGGATTTCAATTGTTTTTTTGTTTTGTTTTTTGTAACCGAATCGATGGAAGTTGTCTTACGTGTATTTGACCACAAGTCTTCGAAGTCGCAATGTGCCTTGCGTGTTTGAAAAACCTCAATAACAATTTCCAGAATAACAAATGTTATTTTTTATTTTTTTTAGAATAAACAAAAAAAGCGGTCCCATTTTCGTTAGCACACTTTTAATGAATAAAAAAAACACACAGAATAAAATTCATAAAATACGTAAAAAAAAGAAGTTTCGAGTGTATTCACATGACCTAGATCACTTTCTTAGAATATTTACATGACGTGTCCAGGTCTACTCCACGTCTTAGGTGGACCAGAAGGACGAAAAGGAGACAGTGGATGTCTCCAGGGTTTCCAACTCCTTAATAAGGATGGAGCTCTGGTCCTCATCCCGTAGGCTGCAAAAGACCGACGGGGGGGATTTGAACGCCTCGGCCGCTTCCGTGGCTTCCAGTGCCTTAAATAAGGCGGAGGTCAGGTCTTCCCCCTCCTCAAGCGGACCGCCGGTGGACGAGGACGAAGACGGGCTGGACGCCTCGTCCCATTCCAGCTCCTTTAAGAAGCTGGAGATCAGGTCTTCCCCCTCCTCAAGCGGACCGCCGGTGGACGAGGACGAAGACGGGCTGGACGCCTCGTCCCATTCCAGCTCCTTTAAGAAGCTGGAGATCAGGTCCTCCTCGGGTCCAGCTTGCGGCACGGAGGACAAGAATGCCTCGGCGGAGTCCATGACTTCCTTTAATTGGGTGGAGACCAGGTCTGCTTGGGGTACTGCATCCAAAGTGCACATGCACGGAGGGTCGGTCTGCGCGGGGACCTCAGGTGCCAACACTGCAAACACAAACAGCTGTTATCCTTTCAATTCATGAGTGTATTACAAAAACATTTTTTTGAAATGAGACAATTAGAGGGATGGAAAAAGTGTCGTTAGTTTCATGAAATTTGAATGAAAACGCAAGCTCGGGATAGGTACGTTTTTAAAAGGATGTGTCATTTTTGGAGGAGATTATTTTCGCAGTATAATATTTCATTCTATCTTAAAGACATATTTGACATTTTTTAAGCTTTGAGACATTCAACATTTTCAAAGGTTTCAAGTGTTTGGCAAAAGAACAACATTTCGTTTCAACAAGGCAGGCAGTGAATGAGTTCATTTCAACGCGCGAAAGGTGACGTCAAAGCCAAAAGGTGGTAGCGAGTTTGCTCGAGACTGCCCTCTGCTGTCGATTGGATGTTACGTCATTGGCACTGACGCGATTGGTTAATTAACCCCTTGAACGCGTGATTTTGTTTTGGCGGCAGCGAGGTCAAACTGTTTGAACAGTATTAATTGTACAGGAGGATGAAAACATATCAAATGAATTTACAGATTAAAAAAAAAAACAACAACAACGACTTTTTACCGCTAAAAAATGTGAGATGTACTCACCGGTTGGAGCGTTTGGACGCTTGGCCGCACTGCCCCACTCTCTCTTTCTCTTTCTGCCCTGCACAAGACACAACAAAATGATCGTTAGTGCGCAAGACAACATGATGAAAAACTAGAAAATGCATTCTGGAGAACTTGCGTGGAAAAGATGATGGGTGATTTTGAATAACATAGAATCTGGGGTGTACCCAATAAATTGACCATGATTACCGCCACCTGGGGGTAGACGGGCGATAATGTGTGATGTACGTCATAAATCCTGTCAAGATTACCACGGGAGAGAAAATCTTGCGTGCATCTAAACAAACGATAAAGATGCCCGGGGTGACTTCAAAAAATGGAATTTTTAAAGCTAACGTGATTGTGAAAACAAAGTTTTCCCAACGTGAGATGAATGTGCTAGAACCTGTGATTCTGCAACGGAATGAAAATCGAGGGTGTACCTATATATTAAAACTATTACAAAACAGGAACATTTATTGGTGGAAATATAAAACATCTGTGAATCTGAAATGCAACGCTTTTCGTGTGAAATGTCAAAGCTCCCATATCGGGAATGAATGGTGAACAATAAAAATATTCCTTTCCGCAATTATTGACTTCTTTCACTGTTATTGTAACTAATTGACTCACGTAGTTCTCGCTACAGGACCAGTCCGGGTACATGTTGGCGTGCAGGCGGTTGAGACGCTGGGAGTGCTCGAAATATCTCGCCTTCTCATCCGCTGGCAGTGACTTCCACTGTGGACATCAAGTGTAAAGTGTAAGCGCACACACATGCAAACTGCACACCAAGAGGATGTGCAGATCACAAACACTCACAATCTGCCCCAGGATCTTGTTCACGGAGGCGCTGTCTTTGGGACATTGGCCTCCAGGCGAAATTTGGGCTCTCACGAAAGGCCGCTGCTCCTTCATGAAAACCATGAAGGCGTTCGGCGGCTTTTTGATATACGGCCTGGAGTTCTCGACAATCCGCTTGTTCCTATTGAGACAACAGAAAAAAAAAAAAAAAAATCTAAAGTGTGCCTGGACTGCACGTTCAAGGAAATACATTTTTGCAAATGATTCTTACCGGGAGGAGTTTTTGCTTGGCGGAAACTGGTACGAAAGTTGTCCATCTCTACGCACGTCAAAAAACACAAATTAGGCAACATTAAAAAAAACAAAAAACAAACAAACAATCAAAAAATGAGATTGACTACGTTTTTTTTTTTTGTGCGGTACTTACGTCACTCGGACGGGAAGTTGATTCTGCTCAACGGGTGAAACGCTAAACTGCAAAGTTAAAAAAAAAAAAAACGTTAGTAACGTACTTTTTATGAGCAATAATCTGTAACTATAATTTTGAAATAACTCGACTTTGGATAACTGATTTTTTATACCTTCCACAAAAATCACCCGTGTAGGTTTATTTGTGCGTTATACGTCGTTCACATTACTGTGATTACTTATTGCACTTTCGAAAATGAACATTAAACCCGATTCCGGATCGTCATTCATCTTCGCGAGAGGATGCAAGAGTCACAAAAGTACAAAAGTAAAAACTTTTAAAAAAGTCAGAAACTGTTACAACAATTTCTAAACTAATTTTGTTTCTCTCCAAACGTCGATTTGATGGAGACTTTCTTTAGCTGAATGCTCTCATACATGTTTCGGTAAGTTTCCGAAAGTGCAATAAAATTATTTATGTTTGGATAATAAACTAATAACGAATGAGAAAAAAAACCCATTCTCCGTACCAAGTGTTGATTGTCCATCATCATGCATGCCTCTGCGTCAGAAATTTGGAAATGTTTTTCCCAGTCGATGTTTGCCATCCTCGCTGGTTGAAGCACTTGAGGGTAACTAATATTAAACTACATCAACATCTAAATATATACATTGACAGGGACCCGATATTAGCCAATCACAGCGTGAGGAGACGGGTCGTCTTTGATACGTCACGAGGTCAGACGTTAATGAAAGAGCGACCGTGACGGGCTAGCTAACGGCTGAGATTGCTGACTTAACGGCTGAGCTTTCGGACTTAACGACGGAATTGGCCGCAATAGCGTCCAATTTGAGCGAAAATGCGTCAATTTTGTCAGCCAAACACATAAAAAGAGAACGTAAAACGATACGCGTACCTTCAGTGGCCATCTTGGTGCGTGGATCGCCACCATTTGGAAGCCCCCGGGGAGGAGTGGGGGGCTTCAAGTTTAAAAGATAAATCAGTATCTTGTATGAAAAAAAAAGTCACAATACACGACAATATAAGACAGTATATACTAGTATCATATATTCTGACCCTTTCTGCTATTGCAGAGCTTCTAAACCGCTTTCAGTGATGTTGCGCCCCTGTGGAATATGACCCGTTTGCCTGCGCAAAAAGTTTTTTAGGCTGGAATTGAAAAAAAAAAAAAAAACATTAAATTGGAGTGCTGTGCCAACGTTATTTTAGATCAGATAAGATTAACTTTATTGTCCCCAGGTGGAAATGAGCCTTAGGCAAAGTGAGTTCGACCAGAGCAGTGTTTAAAACATATGTAAAACAGACATCTCAAAGCACATCAGCATAGCAGCATTGTACAATTAGTGTAGGGAATAAGACACTGGCATGTTCATGGACATTCCTACGATAAATGTTAAATGTTGAATCTAAAATGTTGGCATAGCATCCATCATCAAACGTGAAACCCACCGTCAGGTTGATATCAAGAGTTTAGTTTTTGTTCCATAAAAATGACGTTGTGGTCTCTATGTCATTTTATTCCTCACCGACTTGTGTAGTTTTGTTTTGTTTTTCCCATCCCAAGTGAAGTTACTTTTTGTAAATAGCAAGACTTGAATTTCACATTAAGAAACTGACTTCTATGTGACACATACTATTGTATTTTCCCATTGAAATGTAAATCAATTGTATCAATATCAACGTTAAAATGCAAAGCAATTCAAGAGAGAGAGAGAGAGAGAGAGAGAGAGAGAGAGAGAGAGAGAGAGAGAGAGAGAGAGAGAGCGAGAACTAGCGAATGGCAACGTAAGATGGCCGCCAGCGGGTTTACGTTATCCTACGGCCCGAAACTAATTGGGTTTGGCGGTGCATTTCGGTAGCGGAAGTGGCTCTGGTTGGCGGGCGGAAATCACATGTCCCCCCGGCTCACATGACAGACAGATGTTGGGGGCAGTCAAAACACTAGACACAAAATGGCTGCCATGGGAGATGACGCTGCCGCAATGGACAGCGTTTCTAAGTCGCCAGGGGCCATATCCGCTCCTCCGAACGCCGTTGCAGATTTTACGAGCCACGGGGAAGCTGCAGAGGATATGAAGGAAACACCAGTGGCCGTTGTTAAAAGACCCAACACGAACAGTAAGCGAATAACTGTTCCGGTTTCCGTAGCGTGCTAATGCTAATAGTTAATAACAATCGAAGCATTTGTTTTCCCCCGTGACGTGCACTGGTAAATGAATAAACTCCAGATATTTTTGCATAATGTTCTACCCGTGTTATTTCAATTTCCAATTACCCAATTGATGATCATGATTGGCAACTTTGCTAGTTCAGGTGCAAACTTTATTCCCAGAGAAAGTTGAAGGATGCTTTGCTTGTAGTTTTGGTTTAAATAGTTGGACAGTAAGGAAGTGGTCAGAATGAGTCTCTTGTCCCGGTGTGTAAAATAAGTGGTTCCGTGCAGGAAAGTGACAGCCTTTGTCAATTATTCATTTTAGTGACTGTTGTGGTTCTCTGAAACACTCACGGCTTCGATACAGATTCTTGTTGGGAGCTTTTTTGTTTGTTTGTTTTCTCCAAATTCCTTTTGCTTACTCGAGGTGATGGTGGTGTGGATACAGCAGAAGAAGCCGTGGAGCCCACGGAGCCTGACATCAACGCGTTGTGTACCGACATGTTTGAAAAGATGGTCGTTTTTCTTCAAGGAGAACTCACGGGTATTGCTAAAATGTATTCATTTACTCGTTACATTTTTTGTTCAACCATGGCTGCCTTTATTTTTTCGTGACCTCTCTCCTCGTGGTGCTTATTTCAGCCACTTGCGAAGATTATCGTCTGTTAGAGAACATGAACAAACTAACTAGTCTGAAATACATGGAGATGAAAGACATCAGCATCAACATCGGTCGAAACTTGCAGGATCTCAACAATAAGTGTGAGTCCTATCTACTACTTGCGTCGCCCTGAATTGAGGAATAAACAGCACCTTCATATGCTTCACTTTTGCACGTTTTCTTAGACGCTAGCCTTCAGCCTTACCTGGACCAGATCAATCAGATTGAGGAGCAAGTCTCTACGTTGGAACAAGCTGCGTACAAACTGGATGGCTATTCCAAAAAATTAGGTGAGAACCCCATAAACACAAGGCAACGTGTTTTATTGTTTTAGTAAGAAGCGGACTTTTTACGATGAAAACAGTGGAGATACGTAACAAGTCCGATTGAGGAGAGCAAAAACCTTCGTACTATTGATACTCATTGAAATGTACTGACAGTTCTCCAGCAGGTAGCAGTATTGCACCAAAAAGCAACCGTGTTTCCGTGAGCTCTTCCGGCATCAAGTTTTAAAACGTAATTTTCATTGAAATGTATTATTTTCTGTCAACAATAGTCAAGTAATTGTTACAGTTAAATGACAGACTCTTAAAATTCTGGTATGTAAAATTGCTAAGACCGTCAACATGATTCTTGAAAGATTCTTATGTCAGATTGTATGAGGCCACCATTTGTCCATCAGGTGGCGGTATTGCACCGCAAGTCAGCAGGGTGTTTAGTTAGCTCTACCGGCATCAAGTCTTTCCTTCTCTCTCCAGAGGCCAGATTCAAAAAACTGGAGAAGCGATGAGAGCAGCAACCAGAAACGTGTAGCTTTCCGTCCGTCACCCCACTTGATGTCTGATGCGGACACTGCAATGCGGGAGGACACAGAGACATTGGAAAACGGGTTACCAAGGAGGGAGCAGCTGAAGGCTGCAACGTTTGCATCTTAGATTTGAAGTGACACAGCAAAAGTTGTACAACAGTGAGTGCGCACTTTATTTGAAGAGCAACAGCCTCGTCCTGTTTGCATGGTAACACGGGTGATTATGAGCGACTCTTGTTTTCTTTTTTAACGTCACTCATCGTATGTAGATAGATGGTCGATGAGGCATGCACAGAGTCTACCGAAGATGTGGAGGTGAAACCGTTGAAGGTTTGGGAAACTCTACCTCTGGGCCACGGCGCCACGATGTTCGTCGACACTGTGAAAGCTTGAAATAAAGTGTGAAGTATGTTTGAACGTGAATCTGTGAAGAACTATGAATAACACAATGTCAAAAAACTGAAAAAAGTTGAACTGGAATGAAAAGTAAGATGAAATGAAAGTAAGAACAGTTTGAATAGGCCAAATAATGAAAATGTGAATAATACAAAAAAACTTGAATTGTAGAAAAACGACAAATACTTTAAACTTGAAAAATACAAAAGCACTTCACATGAATATGTGGAATGATATGAAGTTCGAACGGCATGAATTGGATGAACTGGGAATGAGTAGAAACGAACGAAAAAAACTGAATAAACTGAAAAAAAAACAATGTGTGAAAAGACTCAACCTGGAATCGAACCCACGAACTTTAAGTGGGATTACGACAACTCTACCACTTAGCCACGAGGACAAAGGAAATATTGTAAGCGTGAAAGCTTTAAAAGGAAGTAGGAAGACCACGGCATTCACTTAACAGGCCATTTTTACAGTAGAAAAACTTAAAATGTAGGAAAACGATGAAAAGTTGAAACTTGAAAAATAGACCCCACTAAATATGAATATGTGGAATGATATGAAGTTTGAATGGCATGAATTGGATGAACTGGGAAGGAGTTGAAACTAACCTAAAAAACGGTCGGAATAAAATAAAAAAATAATAATAAAGGTGAAGAAAAACATAAGTGTGAAGGTTTCACCTTCACACAATTATTCCAAAATGTGTTAATCGAAATGGGAAATGAATATAATTTTAATGTCAGCAACATTTGCTTTTCGTTTATGGGAGAGACTGCCTGTTGTATAAATTATATTGATTGGAGTGCTTCAATAGGTTTTTCCATATCATCCATTCAAATTGTCTGTATTACACTTTGCAATACATTTAACCCTTGGGTACTTCTGCAAAACAAAGAACCCATTTTTTTTTCTTCCAAAAAAATGTCATTGCTTTTAAGGTGTAATAACAAAACCCATCCATTTTCTATAGCCGCTTATCCCCACAGGGGTTGCAGTCTTGCTGGCGCCTATCTCAGCTGGCTCCGGGCAGTTGGCGGGGGACACCCTGAACTGGTTGCCAGCCAATCGCAGGGCACACAGAGACAAACGACCAGTCATGCGCCCAATCACACCTAAGGACAATTTAGTATGTCCAATTCACCTGCCATGCATGTTTTTGGGGGGTGGGAGGAAGCCAGAGTACCCAGAGAGAACCCACGCGGGCCCGGGGAGAACATGTAAACTCCACACAGGAAGGCCGGAGCCAGGTGGATTTGAACCGGGACCTTTGAACTGTACGCGCTATTCACTGCGCCACCGAGCCGCCCATAGCAAAACCATTTATGAATATATTTTTACTTTCAACCACTCAAAATGGTCAGTGGGTTTAGACCTATTCCTACATACCTAGGTGCTCTCTTTACCTTCAAACTGAGATGTACAATACTGTATATCCACTCTGGTGTCCCCATAAGTGTTTAAAGGCACCGTAGCGTGTGTGTCCAGCCTTGAAGTTGAAGTTTGCAAATCCAGTGTAGCTCCAGACACCAAATCGATCCTTTGTAAACAAAAGGCATTCCCAGTAGAACTACTTGCCAGGGTTAACTCACACCCCTGGTAGCCCAGTCAGAAATATGGCCAGGTCAGGACAGGATAGCGAATAGCTACGCTACGCCTCTAAAGCAATCAAGCAAAGCCAACACCACATACTGTAGCTTGCTTGTTGAGCATTACACCGCCTTCCTGCAGTGAGCATCCACTCACGTCACGTTCAACGTGAGGCCTCCAGATAGCGATCTTATGACTCGGTTGGCTATGAAAGCTGTCTTATAAGTGATACGGCCGCTCACATATCCATCTTCGCTTGTGCAGAAGCCCACAACTTTTGACACGAATGCCCTAGCGCACTGGTGTCGAACTCCAGTCCTTGAGGGCCGCTATCCTGCATGTTTTCAAACCCTCTCTTTCAAACACAGCTGGTACAAATGATTAGAATCATCTTCAACCTCCAGCAGAGCTTGCTGATAAGCTAATCATTTGAATCAAGTGTTGGGGAAAGAAAATCGGACAACATGCAGGATGCTGGCCTTTGAGGGCTGGAGTTCAACATCTATGCCCTAGCATCTTCGGGAGCAGGCAGATTACATACAGCCTGGTGACACAAGTTAGCTGAATTCTAATCGGCTAAAAACTCTAATTTAAAACTACAATACTAGGAGGAGCGTAACCGGTCCGTGAAGTAGTCAGCTTTATATTTTACAATACAATACTGAGCTATAGAATAAAACCAACAATCGAAACCCGTTTTAAAGCCCCAAATTTATTTAAATCAATAACTATAATATAGTAATACAAGGTTGGAAACATTGTCACTTGCGTATTTCACAGTCCCAGCTGTGCCTCGTCATCCCGATTCCGGGCTTTAGTGTCTGTTTCTATTGAAGGCACAGAAGCACATTGTTATGGGTAGTTGTTGGCGGTCTTTTTTTTTCTGAGCAAGAAGATTCTTTATAAACGGATATGCCCGGACATCGAATTAAAGTGAAGCCTCTAATGTCATAACAATACATTTGAAATTTCAATTTATTACAAAAGAAATCCAGGTAAAAGTCAGATTTTCAAAGCTGTGCATTTGTCCGTTGGTGTCCATGTAGGCACACAAACAGGATTTGCTCTAGGTATGCCTACGAGTCACGTGATCAGCTCCTAGACACCAAGCTGTCAATCAATGTGCTTACTAGCACGTTTGTAACGTGTGAATGTGTGCTGAGCTGAGCGCACACAGGCGGTTACAGGAGAGACAGGAGACGAAAGCAAGCTTTTGGATCCTCTTGCCTTTTCTAATAAATTGACAAGTGAAAAACCAATACAGTACAGCGTCAATATTTTATTTCTAGAAAACAGTAAAGCCCCTGAGACAATCAGGATTCAGAGCACAATGCACTGTAAAAAATATCCGCACTGTAAAAAATCCGTGAAGCAGCGAAGCCGTGAAAGATGAACCGCGATAGAGCGCGGGCTCACTGTATTTAAAAATGTAAAAACATTAAAATAAAGTTTTTATAAGCCCCACAGATTAGTGTACGAGTTGAAAACATCCACATTCAATAACATTCATTTTCAAACATCCATCCATTCATCCATTTTAAAATAAGTCACAGGCTTGCCTATCCTAGCTGGCTTCGGGTAGTAGGCGGGCGACACCCTGAAGTGGTTGCTAGCCAATTGCAGGGCACACAGAGACGACCAACCATTCACGCACCCAATCACACCTAAGGACAATTTAGTATGTCCAATATACCTGCCATGCATGTACAGATGAATCAGATCGTTATTTTGGGTGTACAGTATGTAGATGCAATACAAATAGGCATGGACCAATGTGTGCGCGTGTGTTTTGATTCAACCTAATCCTCCTCCATACTATTATTCAGATAGAAAAGTGTGGAGTAAATGCATGGAGTAAGCTATTCAATTTTAGAGTGACAAATGATGTTTCTTCACTGAATTCTCTTAAATCAGTGGTGTCAAACAAATTTTTATTTTGGGCCCCATTGTAGTGATAGTTTCTGTCAGAGGGCCGGAATGACTGTGAATTCAAATACATTTTAAGTGTGTTGATCACACATTTACCAAGATTTGATATCAGAAGCCGGCAAAAACTGTTTAAAAGAGATTTGGAGAATAAGAAAATGTTTGTTTTTCTTCCCCCAAATGTTTAAAAGTCAAAGACAACTTGAAATTTTGGTATTTTAGTCAGAAACCTGAAGTCACATCAGCATTAAGGGCCACAAAAAGTGAGGTGGCGGGCCGGATCTGGCCCCCGGGCCTTGACTTTGACACCTGTGTCTTAAATGTACTCTTATTACCACCCAGGATGAACAGGACCAAGTCATGAGGCGATGGATTGCACACCTTGTAACATCAAAAACCCATCCACGGCTTGCATAGAGGTCACCCTGTTCTCTTGTCCTTCATGCTGCAACTACATACAGCGGAGGATAAACTTCAACCAGTCCTTCTTTATTTTTTTTATTTTTTTTAGATCTTTATTTATCCTTTGTGGTCCTAACAGCACTGTGTGAGTTCACAATACTTTCGGCAAATTTAAGCTACAGTACAGTGGAAGGTATGCTATACATGTTGTGGAAAAAAAGCACCAGTTGTAATGCTATTATCAACATGAATATGAACTGTCACAAGACAATATGCAGGCAGATCAAGCTGCCCAATTTTTCATTTTTTTATTTGTTAAAGGTTTAAAATATCCAATAAAGTGTCTTCCACTTCAGGATTGCGTCCAACTTGTTGATTCGTCAAAAGAAATTCGTTTTATATCTTTATGTTTGAAGCCTGAAATGTGGCAAAAGGTCACAAAGTTCAAGGGGGCCCAAAGCCACTATATATTATATATATATATATATATATATATATATATATATATATATATATATATATATATATATATATATTTATTTATAATTATTATTGTTTATTATAGTTAGTTAGTTAGTTAGTTACTTAGTTAGTTAAAGTTAGGCCAGTAGAAAAGGCCCTGTTGGCCCTGACGGCCCGCCACTGATTATTCGGAGTAATACATTATTTTTTCTGTAACGTGGTAATGTAATATATTACACACAAAAAATAGTAATACTGTATTGTACTCCTTACAAATGAAAGTAAAGTAATGCATTACAATGCATTTTTAGCCTGAAAGCGGTGTTTTTTTCCCCTCAAGTTCACCCAAAACACCGCATGATCGGAGCTTAAAAGTCCAGGGCAAAATATTTTCTTGCTAATCTACTACAGCTGAGATGAAACGGCCATTTGAATATCGACAATATGTAAGCAAGATGACCATTACTTTCAGTCCGTCAGAGATAAAGACAACACCTGCAACACCTACAAAGCTGTCCACTTTGCGAAATAAGACCAGTTTTTGACAAACTATTTAGAGCGGTACCGTAGTGACCTGAAGTTAGCAAAAAGAAAACACGCAAAGGATTGCACTCTCTCGCTGAGGGATGCCACTTCCACCTCAAGAGGTTAAGACATTTGTTAGGAGAAATGCTGCCGCTTTCCATACGACCGACATTTGGAAACCTTGTCAGGAAGATCCCTGTCGCAACTAGCAATAATGACAAGGTAAGCTAACAGTAATTTTCACTGTACAATTGCTATTAATAATAGTTTATGAATAGTTGTGGTCAATGTGTATCAATATGAAGCCTAAAAAACTCCTGTTAGACAGCCTGAACTTAAACACCTTAACAGTGATGTAGGCTAGCTGCTAATGTTAGCCCGACTGAAACCATCTATTTTTTCAACATGTCTCTAACCTAGCCAACTGATCTTGAATTTAAATATTAACATTGAAATTGTGAAATACTGTTCACCGTTTTTGCTTACAGCATAAAAAAATGCATCACTATGCTGTGAAGCTAAGCAATACAAAAAAATGTTAGTATTTTATCGTAAAAAGTTTACGATGTAATTCAGATGAAATGATTTGTAGCCTACTGGTTTTAGGCTTGAACAACCTATCACTGGATGTTTAATGAGCGTAATGAGTTACATTTAGAATGGCAAATCCATATTTCCAGTTATGGTGGTGGGAGTAACTTAAAAGTAATAGTAGTGTAATACATTACTTTTCAAATACAGTAATATTGTAATGTAACTAATTATTTTGAAATGACAGTAATAAGTAATAAATAATGCATTACAGTTTTGAAGTAACTTGCCCAACCCTGTATGTGTGTGTGTATATATATATATGTGTATATATATATATATATATATATATATATATATATATATATATATATATATATATATATATATATATATATATATATATATATATATAATGTTTATTTGTTTTTTTTAAACGGGGGGGGGGTAATCTAATTAAAAGAATAAATTAGGGGGGGGCATTGTCATCTCAGGTCTGCAGCCCGTGTCCATCCGGATAGGGAAGCCACTCAAAACCGTTTCCGCCGCCATTGCGGATTTTGGACAAACAGCCGCCGCAGCCGCTAACCATCTTGCAGTGCGGAGAGCAGTCACCACATTCTGACACATTGAGCATCTACACGGCTGCGACGTTTGAGTGGCACTTGCAGAAGCAGTGCAATTTGACCGTGTTTTTTCCCCCTCTCTCTTTGCGGACTTGCTCCGACCTACACGTAACTAAGGAGGTCGTAAGCTAGCTCGGTGCTGCTGCTCTGCTAGCTAGCACAGCGGCTAACATTTCAGCACTCTGGAGAACACCGAGGAAAACATGTCGCAAATCCTGCCTATCCGCTTCCAGGAGCACCTACAGGTAAGAATGCACACGGAGTAGTTATGTGAAACGCGTGACTGCTTTATTCATCGAATCGCTCGCAACGGATTCGTATGACAGCTCACTAACGGAGCTAACGTCAATAGCCGCAGCAAATGAATGACCTCCCCTCCCCCGTTTAGCATTAGCGAATATCCTTCAAGGCTAGCGTCTCGTTCATGTCACCAAAGACACCGCGGTGCCCTTTTCACATTTTCTCACCACTTCCATCTGACAAATGCGAAATCAAATTGACAAATCGCTTTGCTCAACAATTTTGCCACTGTTTACTGCTACACCAGTTGGATTTGGACCTGCACACGTCTTCCATTTCTAAACGTCGTGCCGTGGTGAATGTGTCATGACGGATGCTCGCAGTCACGTCATTTAATCGCTGCTTCATTAAAAGACACTTGATTCAGGGCGCAGTTTAAAATCGAAACGGCGTTTTTAGCCTTTCATTTCGTAACGATGTTCGTTGAGATGTCAATATTTGACGCTGCACATTATGACGATGAAGATGCGAGACACGTTCAGTTGCTTTGTGACAGTTTCAAATAACATATGTCCAAGTCAATGCTTTGGCACACAAATCCAGAGGCCTTTCCCAAAGTTATTGTCGAATTAAATATACAATCATTACCTGATATTTCTTGATTAATCGGCAAAAAAAATCTGCATGCAAATTTAGCCATCCACATTTTGCAAAAGTCATCTGTCAAAAGAAATTCATCATTGCAAATGAACATCATTGGTTCCATCAGACATTCTGTGGTTTACTATCATGCATCTCATTACCTTTTGCACGGAATGAAACATCGGAATGGTTATTGTCCAATAAACCATGTAGCAAACATTAGTACTGTAGTTCTAAACGCCATGATGATGGTCCCAGATATTGTGTTCTGTCATTTTACAGTACATTTCTAAGATCATAGTTCTCACCCGTTATCGTTTGCATTATTTTTTGTGCTAGTGTCATTCTTTAGTATGCGTTTCCCACGCCTAACAGGATCGTGATAGCCAGACATCATACTGCAAAAGTTAAATACTCTTCAAGTAGTCACTTGACATTGACATTTTGCCCATCCGGTGAAATTGAAGAAAACATACATGAAATGAAAATATGTTTGGAAAAAAATAGACCTATCCATAAGGTTTCTTCTCTAAATTTAGCACAGTATATCCAATTAAGAGTATCCGTTCAAACTTCATCTGGTTATTTCAGGCTTTGCAAAAAGCAAAATAAAACAATCTTCAATATGTTGCAAACTATACTGATAGAAGTGACTTGATGGGGTTTTGTTGTTTATATTTTACCAAGACAAACTCTTCATATTCCAGCTCCAGAACCTGGGCATCAACCCAGCCAACATTGGGTTCAGCACTCTGACAATGGAGTCAGATAAATTCATCTGTATAAGAGAGAAAGTGGGTGAGCAGGCTCAGGTTGTCATTATTGACATGGCTGATCCCAACAACCCCATCCGCAGGCCCATCTCTGCAGACAGTGCTATCATGAACCCTGCTAGCAAAGTTATTGCCCTTAAAGGTAAGTAAATGACACCTCGAGTAGTATACTATATTATAAAAATATATAATGCTAACCAATATAATTTCCAACTTTATTGAAAGCTTTATTTCTGTACACACTGTGCATCCAATTTCTTCTGTCATCAACCATTTTGATGTTCACATCTAGGCCATCTTTGTTTGTCCAAACATGTAAAATAGTGTAATTTGTGTGTAATTTTATTATTGTTAATTTGCCGTATGTTACAATTCTGTGTGGTGGTTAAAAAAAGTCATGCTGTCATGAATGCTTTGTCTATTTTTGTTTTTGCTCTTTTTTCATTTCCTTAATGCTTTCTTATGTTTGCAGACGGTGAGTTGAACTTTATGAATCATAAGTTGTTGAAGTATTCTTGTATGCACTTGTATTGACACGAATGCACAATACTAGTCATAGTTTTAATGAATGCTGGAATTGAAAGCACAAGAATGTGATCGTATAATGTAGTGTCAGATGGGACCCCTCCCCCCCCAAACAGACTTACAGCACATATACACTTAGAATTTAGTAATTCAGATGAGTTCCCTTTGTAGTGGCCAACACATAGATGAAGGGTGATTGAAATGTAACTCCCTATTTTAAAACACTTATTTGTTTTCACGTGTAGTAAGATTTTTCTTTTCTTTCTGAGTATGTTCCGTTATGTATGGCAATTATATATTTGTTGTTTTTATTTCAGATCAATGAATTTATTTGGAATTTGAAAGCCTACAAAACTGCCTGGATGTCTGACCCCTTAGTAACAGTACCAGTTTATTCGAATATCAGCCACAGATCCTGTAGTGATGAGTTTTGCATGATTATTCTTGATCATTTTAGCATCAACTTAAGTGGGTCCCTCTTTTCTACTGAATAGCTGATCTCCAGACTTTAGAACGTGCCACTGACTGGGCATGTTCCTATATCGCAGTGCTTCTCAATTTTTATTATTATTATTTTTTTTTTGCTAAGCCCCCTTAGGAAAAACAAAAATGCCTTGCTGTGACTGTATATAAAATAATTATCTATGAAAATGTGTAAATAAACCTTATTTTTAAACATTAACAAAAGAAAAAAAGCAATATAAATTAACTTTTAATATATGTTAACTTCTCAGCCTCTTAAGTTCCTTGGGGTCATCCATGTTCCCCTGCATTGCCTCATGCCTCACTGTTTGAGAAGGGATGCTGTAGGGCTCGACATCCACTTTTGTAGGCTTTCAAATTTCAAACAAAATAATCAGAAAAGAAAACAAAAACATAGATAAATTTAATTACCATACACCATGGCACACAGAAAAAAAAGGAAAAATATTACAACATTTAAATAAACTATAAGAATTTTAGAGTGGGGAGTTTTATAAATACAGTGGGCCCCCGATTTAATCTGTTCCACGATTGGGATCGTAACGCGAAGGGCGGGCAATCCAAACCCATGATAATTAGCTAATGGGTGTAAAACCCCTGGTAAAAGCATCAAAATTGCACATACATATTAAACATTTGTATCAAAATAGTATAGTAAGTGCTACGTATGTATAATATACATGCATACAATTAAATAACATCATAAATAAAATATATATAAAGGATTTATTTACCTTTAAGTGAAGTGACAAGCTTTTTATGGCCATATTCCCTAGTCATAGTAGCCTAGCCTAGGCTAGCCTTCGTTTCTATATAAATCATCTTCTTACTTCTCTCTTCAACATCACTAGCAATCTTGGGTCCCATGGCTAACCCATCCAACTTTGAATTAAGCAGTAAAATTCACTATAAATATGGTTTTGTAACCACTCACAATCGAACAAAGCTTTACTGTTCTGCCATTTTGAAACGAGTGAGGCCGACCAATAACAGACCAGCATCTCCGTGAGGAGACGCCAACCAAAAGTAGACCAGCATTGTAGTGACGCGTTGCATGGAAGCAGTTTGACAGCAATAGTAAATAAGTGCAATTACCTAAAAATGCCAGCAAATGGAGGCAATACAACACATATACAACCAATGCTCCTAGGGTCATGACAGTTGTTTTTGTTGCAAAGCCGGGAAAATACCGTAAAGAGGGGATGTAAAAACTAAGTATTCCTCATCACAACATGAAAAAAAATGTAATCCGGGACGCTGTGACACGGGGGTCCACTATAGCTGGACTTTTCCACTTAATTTATATTCCAGAAGCACAATACTAAAATGATAATCCTTTGTCTAGACTTGTGGTGTTGCATAGAATATGTTATTGTAAATAAAACTTGGGACTAGAAAGTTTAACTATTATCATGGATTTGCACTGTTTAGTAGTGTCACAAGATAAGGTGATACTACCCTACTCCTTTTATTTTCAATGATTAATTCAAAGGCTGTGCAACTCACTGGTGATTTGATAGGAGCCATATACTGTATATTTTGTGGCCTGAAAGGACACTGCAGACAAATGACTTGGTGTCAGTCCATCTGTCCTGCAACCTTCCCTTTATTACATTCATCTGTGTGCTCTGTGTGCTTTTACATACAGTGTCTGCATTCAGACCAAATCTAGAGTTTAACATCTTATTTTAGAATTACATTCTCATTTATGTATTTAGGTTGGTAAGTCACAGACTGTTTTGTGGAGATGGTGCTTCTCAATTGATGTGCTTTGAGGCAGAATACAAACCATTGGCATTAAAAAAAAAAAAAAAAGAAAAAGAACATCCAGAAGCTCTTCAGACATATTTATCATTGCTGTAAGGAGACATCCAGACAGAAAAAAAGCACTGTTTTTTGTAAAATATTGTTTACTGAAAGAAAAGCGCTTTTGAACAAAACTGCCAAAGTTGCTTTAGAACAGTGATCACCCACCTTTTTGAAACCGAAAGCTACTTCTTTGGTAAGGAGTAATACAAATGCTACCAGTTTATGTGAATAGCCTGATCATGTTATTGAGTTCTCACAATAATTAAGATACAGCTGTAGTAAATATGTAAATCAAGTGTAATATGTCATGTATGTGTCATATCTACATACGTGTTAGTATAATTCTTAGAAAATCACAATGGTCTATCACTTGTAAACTATTTACAGAACAGGTCTGTTGGCTACTCATGTGATACTCGAGGGCTACCCAGTTCCCGCGGGCACCACGTTGGTGACCCCTGCTTTAGACACTGAAAGATGGACACTGGGAAATAGTGAAGAAACCTAAAAGAAATAGAAGTGCAGGCTGCTTTCTTTCTTAGCCTAAATTTGCAAAATATTTGGTGTATATCCATCCACCAGGGTCCTCACCAGGGTCACTGGCTTGCTAAACATATTATTTTTTTCCTTTTGACCACAAAATTATATTTACACTAAACTAGGCATGTGCCAATTAGATTCTGATGGTATGATAGCCATGAGCAAAAATATGGCATTAAAATTACAGTTCTTACTTTAAAACAAAACAAAATATTGTTTATTTAATACATTTAAGGATTGTGTAGCACGTATTGTACAAATGAAAGAATACATAAACACAAACAACTCCTCCTTACATTCCATGAATGCAAAGAAGGTTAAAAAACAAAAACAAAATAGCTTTTGCTATTTAATTATTTTCAGAGGTGGCTTGTGTCAACTCTGGAAGCACTAAGATACACTAGACGCAGGCACACTAGACTGAATAAAAAAAAAAAAATCCTCTAAAATAATGATTTCATAACTTCGAATGTTATCACTGTACCCCTAAAAAATTATGTACAAAGCAAGTTCCTTTTACTAGCATGAGCAATAATATGTGTTTGTAATGGCAACATGATCACAATTCAGGCTATTTATTGGTTTCAATCAAAGGTGTTAAGACCAAAGACCTCCTCCTTATCCTACATGCATGCCAAGAAGGATTTAAACCCCCCCCCAAAAAACAAACAAATCAAAAAACAGTGATTTACATTATTATTATTATTAAATTGGCGACTTGTTGAGTCAGTAAGGAGCCAATCAAACTCTGCCCCATTTAAACACCATCCAAAAAATAAGACTGTCATTGATAAGCAGTATTAGCGGATATCAAAACTTGACTTTTTAAAACCACAGTAAACATTCAAATTGGTTATCAATCCATGCCTGCACGAAACTTGCTTCTTCCTCACCGCTTGCCTGCATCAATCACACACACCCTCTTTCATCACTCGCAAAGCTGCTCTAAGTGTTGAGCAACTTGATTGGAATTCATGTCATGTGGCAGACATTACAATGCACACCATATGTCTGCGTGTTTCCTATATGAAGAAAAAAGATCATCGAAACCCGTGCAAGTTATATTACGATTGCCATTCATTATAAAAATGCTCATCAAAATAATGTGATAACAAAAAATCTGGATCTGTATAAAATGAGCAACACTCCATCAAATGGTCACTCTTAATTACTGCAATGCCCAATAAGCTTAAAATTAAGAGGAACGCTGGCCACGAGCGTCATCCCTCTATTCTTAAAAAATCAATAAAAATAAAAAACTGTTTCTGGCAGAAGTATTTTACATGACAAGAATTCTTGTCTTTGGCAAGGAAAGAGTTAATGTCCCTGTCTATGGAATGTGCCCAACAAAGCCAATGCAGCAACGCCAATAAAAATATGTTTATCGAGGCCTCGAAGTATGTGGTACTTTGTCAATCTGAACATAGTTTGCAGACTGAATGCAGATCTACCACAACGTGGTTGCCCTTTTGTTGGTCTTGCCTCTTGGTTTGACACTTCTTTGTTGTATGGCACTTTCGTGTCACTGAAAGCAAACCCTGCTCCCTGACTAGCTCCTCTTAACAACTGGAATTAGATTTTCACAAAATAGCATTTGTTCAACCTCCCATTGTCTGCTGTGGGTTATGTGTGGTAGATTAGATAACTCCATTTTCTGTTTTAAATGCAACTAATAGTTATGTTCGCGCAAGAGTGTGGTGTAAATGTAAACATAAAAACATTTTGAAATTTCATTTCAATACTTTCAGCGGCCAAGACCCTGCAGATCTTCAATATTGAAATGAAGAGCAAGATGAAGGCTCACACAATGACAGATGACGTGACCTTCTGGAAGTGGATATCCCTCAATACAGTCGCCTTGGTCACAGACAACGCAGTCTACCATTGGAGCATGGAGGGCGACTCTCAACCAATCAAAGTCTTTGACCGCCATTCCAGCCTTGCGGGTTGCCAGATCATCAACTATCGCACTGATGCCAAACAGAAATGGCTACTGTTAATCGGCATTTCAGCACAGGTACCAATTATGTAGGAATCAGCTTTTACAAACCAGTCTGTCTGTTTATGCCACCTGAACAGTATATATTTATGAATATACTGTATAATACAAATGATGAGTCATTTTTTTTCAAAGTCTAAATTTAGTCAATAATGATCTTCATTATTTGCCTGTTGATTAAATATGGCAAAACAATACAGTATTTACACTGTTGTTCATGTTCATTGTATTTGATTGCATGGGAAAATACTGATAAAGACGCTGGTGAGATGCATTGTAGTATACAATCAAATTAGTGTTTACCCACATCATTTTTCAGTGTATCATTCATAACATAGCATCTTTGTGTACAATTTTGTGTGTGTGTGTGTGTGTGTGTGTGTTGTTTTTTTTGCTCCAGCAAAATCGTGTTGTTGGAGCAATGCAGTTGTATTCGGTGGACAGAAAGGTTTCTCAGCCCATTGAAGGTCATGCTGCCGGTTTTGCACAATTCAAAATGGAGGACAACACAGAGGAGTCAACTTTATTCTGCTTTGCTGTGAGAGGACAGGCAGGCGGAAAAGTAAGATCATATGAATGCGCCTGATTGACATTTTTAATGTAATTGGAATCTTCTTTGAAATGCATTCTAATCAAAAAAGATAATTTTTCACATCATGTTTCTTTGAAGCTCCATATTATTGAAGTGGGCACTCCGCCAACCGGGAACCAGCCATTTCCAAAGAAGGCCGTAGATGTATTTTTCCCTCCAGAAGCCCAGAATGACTTCCCTGTTGCCATGCAGGTATGAAATAGTTATAACCAACACTTATTCATCTAAACCAGGGGTGTCAAACATACGGCCCAAGATTATTTCCTGAACCATTTAAAAAAAAAGGGGGGGGCAACATGGGAAATTGTCTTGCACTACCACAGTACTTCTCAAATAGTGGGGCAGGCTCCCCTGGGGGAGTGCGAGATGATGCCACGGGGACACGGATGGCCCCAGGGAAAAGGCTTTGTTTTTGTCAAGTGAAGTTTAATTGCAATAAAATGTGAATTTTCATCTTTTTTACTTTTTTTCAAGTTTCTGGCACTTTGATGCACTTGGTTATTTTTTTTCTGTTTTAGACTAAGCTGTAACCTGTATAAATGCTGTAAAAAATAACGGTTGTTGAAAGCTGATTTATATTGCTTTTTTTTTCTTTTGTTAATGTTAATAAGGATACAGGTTTAGGAATATTTATCATTTTTTATAGATGATAATCTTATTTATAGTCAATGTGTCCAGTGGGGGGGGGGCATGAAAAGTTTTCTCTTTCCTTGGGGGGGCTTGGCAAAATATAATTGAGAAGCACTGCACTAACATAACTTTAATGTTGGGTTGTGAAAGAGGCATTCACATTATGTCTTTATTTTTTGTGTTTTTTTTAGATAAGCTCCAAGCAAGATGTAGTCTTTCTCATCACTAAATATGGTTACATCCACCTGTATGACTTGGAAACTGGGACCTGCATCTATATGAACAGGATTAGTGGGGAGACCATTTTTGTCACTGCCCCTCATGAGCCAACTGCTGGTATCATCGGGGTCAACCGGAAAGGACAGGTATTGACAAGTGTTTGTCCTTCTTTACATTTAATGGACACGTTCTCCATTTATATTAATGTTTTTTGCACCTAGAGATTTCAACTTGCACATTTGTAATGGGTTTGGATTGAATTTGTCTTGGTGCCAATTCACACTAAACTATACTATGTACCATTCTCCCACAGATTGCAGGGAGAGGCAAAGCCCATTCCCCCAATAAGGATAGGAAAATTTATTGATTGGGAGAGGGATTATTGAACACACCATGGTGTAGCTGTACCAGCACTTTAAGTGACATGGGAACAGCAATAAAGCTCAGCTTGTCAAGGCACACTTGTGTCTAATCCTGTTATTGCTCCTAAATCTTACCTGCACCGCTACAACGCAAAGCTTAGTGGTTTGTGCTCACAAAATGTTACACAACACACAAGACTTTAAAGCAGGGGTATTGAATTCCAGTTCCTCAAGAGCCGCAGCCTGCCTGTTTTCAATGTCTCTCTCTCCCATCACACCTGATTCAAATGATCAGCACATCTCAGCAAGCTAATCATTTGAATCCAAGTGGAAACAGACAGGATACGGCTCTCAAGGGTCCCCTGATTTAAAGCGTCTGTATAAATTAGGAATCTGTCACACTGATTAAGGTGATAGGTAAGAATTTTGGCTAACGTATGAAACTGCAAAATGTGCTTTCCTAGGTGTTATCAGTGTGTGTGGAAGAGGAGAACATTATCCCCTACATCACCAACGTGCTCCAGAACCCAGACCTGGCTCTCCGCATGGCTGTCCGCAATAATCTTGCTGGTGCTGAGGAGCTGTTTGCCCGCAAGTTTAACACCCTCTTTGCTGCAGGGAATTACTCAGATGCTGCCAAAGTGGCAGCCAATGCACCCAAGGTACTGTGAAGTACACCTTTAATTCCAAGACAGAAGCATACTTCATTCAATTGCACCTGTCGCTGACTCTGGCTCATACATTAACATTGCAACATTCATCATCACCAACACCGACGCTCAATTTGAATCAGTTACTCTTCTCACTCATCTGTCTTCTATCTCCAGGGTATACTGCGAACACCAGACACCATCCGCAGGTTCCAGAGTGTTCCTGCTCAACCAGGCCAACGGTCACCATTGCTACAGTATTTTGGTATATTACTGGATCAAGGCCAGCTCAATAAGTTTGAATCATTAGAACTGTGTAGGCCGGTCCTGCAGCAGGGCCGCAAGCAGTTGCTGGAGAAATGGCTCAAAGAAGACAAGGTTTGTTCTCACTCGGTTTGCTAGCAGGCAATCCCTTTGTCTTCTGTAACAGGCTTCTGGAATGCTCTTGACAGATTTAGCCGTCCTTGCTTTGCTTACAGCTGGAGTGTTCAGAGGAGCTTGGAGACCTGGTCAAGTCAGTGGATCCCACACTCGCCCTCAGTGTGTACCTGAGAGCAAATGTCCCCAACAAAGTTATTCAGTGTTTTGCTGAGACTGGCCAGTTCCAAAAGATTGTACTGTATGCAAAGAAGGTTAGTTTCTCTGACTTGTTTTTATAAAGATGTTCTTCTTTACGAATACTGCATAGAATTATAACATCAATGCCTTTCTGTGAACTAGTACAATCATCATTGAATGCATCTGACCAGGTCCATCCATGTTTTAAATTACAAATTACATTACCAAAATTTATTTGGACTCTGCCGGCCTTCCTGTGTGGTGCGTCCATCTCTGTGTGCCCTGCGACTGGCTGGCAACCAGTTCGGGGAGTGCTTCGCCGACTGCCCTAAGACGTTGGGGTTGGCTCCAGCATGCCAGCCACCCTTGTGAAAGTGCAGGGAGTTCTTCCACAAAAAAGACACAAAATATATATTTATATTTTTTTTAAGGTTGGTTATACTCCAGACTGGATCTTCTTATTGCGGAATGTAATGCGGATCAGCCCTGAACAAGGGCTACAATTCTCCCAGATGCTGGTGCAGGATGAAGAGCCTCTTGCTGACATTACTCAGGTATAAAAAAAAAAAGAAAAAGAAGCCATCTTGT
>NC_142379.1:18077500-18162500 GCF_059441005.1 Hippichthys cyanospilos | reverse complement strand
AATGAGCTACTTTTAGTTTATGGTAATTGTACAGTACTTGTAAAATCAATTGGATGCTGTGAGAGAGCTACAGTGCTGCTATACACTCCAAAAATTATTTTGTGACCATTACAGCCATATTTAACGTTCTTACTGGAGGGTTGAATGAAAGTATGGAATGTGAGCTTTATGAGTGTTTTTCACAGGCAAGCCAATCATTTTTGTCCTTTTGGGGTCATGCTTGCAGAGGGAAGTTGTGTGTGTGCGTGTGTGTGTGTGTGTGTGTGTGTGTGTGTGCGTGTGCGTGTGCATGTGTTTGTGTGTGTAACGTCAAAGGGTAAAACTGTTCGACTACTCTTTCATTCAAATGTGATTCTGTCCTCTCATTTATTCGTTCACAGCACCAGGCGTGGTGCCATCATCCCTGCCAAATCATCAACAATAAAGCCTTGAAACATACAGTATATCTTAGCAAAAGGAGGCTCCCTGTCCCAGTTCTTTTGAAATTGTGATTTTCTGTTTACGCCATTGTCAACATAAGTTGACCCATTCAGTGCAACCCTAACCCTACACACCTGTGATATAGCCATGGCTTCAACAGGTTTGTTGTACCTTGTGCCATCATTTGTTCTGCACATCTGTTACATTATATTGTGGCAAAGATATTTGCTCAAAGATATATACGGAAGTGATGCATGATCATTTTCAGGCAAACTTTGTCAAATTAAACATTTACCTCTGTAGCCAAAGCACACTAGTATCCATGACATACTGGTTGGATTATACATTCAGTAACTAAAAGCTACGGATGCTGCCAATGAACGTGAGTTAAAAAGAATGACATAATTAAGTACTAAAGTAATATTGGTCGTGAAAAGGTTAATAATATTCTTCACATTCCAATTGCCTCAAAGACAGCCCTTTCTTCACAGACAATCATGTATCGTTTATAAAGTGTGGGAGTAAAGGGATCAGTGCCATCTCTTTTTTACTTTTACCAGTAGTTTACCCTCATGCAGTTTACTCTTGTCAATATCAGCATTTTGTCTGTGACTCTCCTGGTGGCTGAGAACAAGGCCCTGTTGGTTCCTTCTGGCTGACAGATGCTATTTTCAAATAAATGATCATGTACATACGTATGGCATTCAAAGATTCAGATGTTAGTGGTAGACAGCTTGCTTAACCACAGTTTGTGCAGACTTCCTAGAGGTGGAGCAGCCCACTTCCACATGCACATGTGAAGTAAAGATGTTATGAGCATGGACCTTGTGCAGAGTGTTAATGTAATGCAGTGCTTCTCAATTATATTTTGCCAAGCCCCCCCTCCATCTATGTTGAGGAGACCCTTGTTTAGTTTCGGGATGTTGATGATGTCCATAGAGTGCTTCTGTTTGTAGTTTGACTTTTGCACCACACAGTTTTGGGTGTATGCATGGATGGAGCTGTGTGTAAATGTACACGTCCAAATTCATAAATTCTACACTACGTGTGCAAATGTTTATGTAGATGCACACAATTCTTCATAAGCACACTTTATAAAAGGCCCCTGCTCTTTGTTTTCAACTTCTACTAAAACACTTTGGTTTGGGGGATTTACATGTGGAATAAACTGGAGGACAACTTTCTTTTATTCTTTTTGCGTAATGAACCATAAACCTTCATCTTCTCCTGCCCCAAGGATTGCTGACTGCAGGTTTCTAATTGACCTATGAAAAAGTAATGAGGATAAGAATAATTTAGCTGCTTAATGCTTGTTTCCACTCCATTTGACACCTTTTGCAAGGCAGGAAACCTGTTCCAGACACTGATGCAACTTTTCATATCTACTTTGCTCGAAGCACAATGCACACACTGTTTTAGCAGATCCAAGACACAGATTTTTCTTTTTTTTTTTCTTTCTTTTTTTTCATGGTCTGAAAAGGCATCACGCAAGGTGGTTTTGTGTTGTTTTAACACTGGGCTTGGATTGACTGCTACTTGGAAAGGCTGAAGTGAGTCTTTTGATTACCAGTCTTCTTTCATGAAGTTTAGCTAGTTTTTTCATGCTCTACTAGCTAAATATCATTTTTGTTCTTGAAGATGTTACTGACATTTCTCAGGTATTTGGACTGTGTAGCTGTAGAACCATGTGACAACAACAGTTAGCATTTTGACTACATTTCCTTTGGGATAAATGAACATTGATATCATCCAATAGCTGTTTATTTATTTATTTTTTAATTGTTTTTAGTAGAATGTGACAACATTTTTTTATTCCTGTTGATACCCAGAAGTCATTCATAACAAAGGTCTACAGCTGTCTAGCGTTTATCTCATAACTTCTGACATTGTTTGCTGTCAAAATGAATTGAGGACTAACCAATTATCAAATTCATCAACATTTGTTTTAATAATCAAGTAATCTCTTAGAGCCATCGTTTATCTTGAAACTATCATAATTGTATTAAAGGGTCTCAACTGTAATTATTGTGATTTCTGTGGTCCTTTCTGAAAGCAATTTATTTAATTGTGTTTAATCGGAATAAGACATGTTATGAAAAACAATGGCCAAACCAGTGACTGAATCAGTTTCTAAAAGGTTGCTGTTGCTTAATTATTCCTGTTTTAAACCATACACAATGCAAAATAACAATAATAACATTTTTATTTAAATCTATCCAATTTTCCCATTTAAGGGGCCCTATCATCAAAAGTCAATTATTGGAGCTTTTAACCATGTTCCAATGTTGATTTCACCCTAAACACCCCAAAAGTGTTATTTTTCTTCAATTATGCATTTCTAAGCATTCCTTTCTTATTATGAGCCCTCACACCCGCCCCGCTTGAGCAGATACATATCACTTGAAGAAAACTCATGAAGCATTTCATACCTCTCGTACATCTCCCTCGTAATAAGCGGAAAAATCAAAAGAATAATCGATTCTAAAATATTCAGTAATGCCATTCCTAAATATGTTGCCCTACTTCGGACCACAAACTGAGACAAAATAATCAGTGCTCCTGCTTGTTGAAGCCTCTTAATTTTGCCCCAACTAAATGATTTACTTTCAATATGAATGCAAGGGAAGCACTGTTTCTAAGTCAAACTGATTCTAAAGTTAAATTTCTTTTGGTGGTGATGTTGTATGTGAAGTGGTAATTTGGTCAGAATTCTCTTGAAATGAGCACTGTGCCATGTGACATTCTGTGCATGCTTCTGTTAATGATGCAGCAGTGGAAAGCACTCAGAATAGCATAACATTAAAGATTACACTTCATTACTTTTGGGTTCAGATGGCCAGCCTTGTTGTTCTCTCTGCTAAATGAGCCTTTGACAGATTGTGTGCTGGCAGGTAATCACAGTCAGCAGGAAGAGTTGCATATGGGTGTCAGTGGGCACAAAGGCTGGGTCAGTCACCATAGACACAGTAGATGGACACCTTTAAACAGCATTGCATGCACTCAAATCAAATGGGATTTTCATGTTCGCCCCCCCCCCATTTAATCTTGATAAGCCTGTTCCTTTAGCCATTCAGCGGAAGGCCCCCCTCTTCATACACAATATGAGCTATTGTTGAGCGATACCACTGCATTGGGGTGGGGAGGGGGGCAATGTGAGAAAACGCTTTAGCACCTTTCCAGCAGGAATGCGTCTATGTCAGATAAAGGACCTTGATAGAATAGAGCAGGAAGTGTAGGAAGTGTAAGTATGGGAGATTCTAGTCTCTTGGCTCGTTGCTATTGTGAAACAATATTTGTGTTCCTACAAAGGTGGTGGAGTGGAAGTCCACTTGAGAGCACATCCACTACATTCTACTTTGCAGCAAGACTTACCCCATCAAGAGAATCTTGTCACTATCAAATAGGGCTGGGTGATATGGCAAAAAAAATAAATGTTTTTATGGACAATTTGGATTTTAATTGATTTGCACTAAAGTAATAAAGCACACAAACATGTATTTGTCATTTTAAGGTTTGATTTAGTCAAAAGTAAATCTGTGCAAAATACTCAGACAACTATAAGGCAGTAGTGTAAATATCAGAGGTGGGCAGTCCATCAACACCGAATGTCCATCAGTCCGTCGCCGACGGGAATGCTCAAAAAAACTATTTTATAAGGGTGAAAAATATAGGAGAGGACATATCTTTTCTCAACCCATTCCTTTGGAAAACTAAAGTGATTCAGTGTTTTATTCATGCTAAAAAGTTTATGCTAAAAGGGTTGCATGCATGTGGCGGGACAAACGTTCCATGAATAATAATGATAATTATTTGAAATGTTCTGTTTATTAATTTATTAAAAATATTCCCCCAGTTCAAGAAACAGAAATGAAACAAATGATACCCCCCCCAAAAAGAAATATAAATTCCATTTGAACTCTTTCAATTGCGATTCAATTTGGTCATTACAGGGTGTGGGACAAGAGAAAATGTCATTTTAGAGGATTGGCCTACTCCAGACCTACTGTATTTGAAACTATTCTCAAGCATTGCTTTCATTTGGTGGTTTAAATTTTGTCTGACAAGTTTTTGCAGTTAAGGTGGACCGGAAACCCCTGCAAAAAGTGAAATCCGCAAAGTAGGGAACCCCGGAGGTTTTGCGCATGTGGGTACCAGAATTTTTTTTAAGTAAAAAGTATTTATACTTTACATATATTAATGCAGTATACATATTTACTTAAAATTGTAACTATTAAATCCAATACAGTAACTGTACTGTTATCCCTTCCCGTTTCCATCCCTTGGCCAGAGCTGCCTTCGGAGTAATGGCCCTCGGACATCGACCTAGAGTCGAGCCCTTAGCTGACCAAACAACACAACCGGGAAGCAGACTTTACACTTGAAATTCCAGTTGATTACGACAGCCCTCTTTGCAACAGCTTCTCAATGTTCTCTTTTGTCCTCACTGTATTCCTCTCACTGCGCATTCTCACTCGCGTGTGCGCTTCACTCAAAGACTGCTGCTGGAAGTACAATCGACAGCTTGGACAAGACTGGCGAGACAATCAGTCATTCAACTCACGGACACTCACAAGACACGTGATGGGCTCTTGGCGTGACATAAACTATTGAGGGCTCGAGCTGTAATCCACTCCTGCCATCATTGGTCCAAAGGTTTGGAAATGACTTCAAATTCAAATGGTCAACAAACAATAAAACTTTGATCAATGTATTATTATCCTTTCAAAATGTACCTCTGTGAAGTCATATTCATTCAGGTCGCAAAGCCTTGTCCGAGAAAACACCAACCAATAAGTGCAAATCTGTAAAGGTCCAAAAGGCTAGTAAGAGCGTAAACTCCTGCATAGCTCCAAATGTGTCATCCCACAAACTAGAGAATCAGCGAGGTGCATTTTGGAACATTGGCACTTTCAGCTTGATGGTTTTGCTGCGGTTCAGTGGATCTCCCTAGCTGTCCTGGAACCGGGCCACATCATTTTACAATGTAAGCAAGTTGCAATGTGATCCCCAGAGCCGCAGACACAGAATATCACTGTCTTTTCCATCTGGAACCTAACTGGGTGTGCGTTGATTCCTATATGTGTGTGTGCGTGTTTGTGTGGGCACTGTCAGCCCTTTTAGGCCGTCTACAGTAATCACCATCATGAAGGCCAGGGAGGATTAAAGTAGACAGGAAGTAAGATCTCCTCTATGTTCATGCGCTCTGAAATCTCTCATTATTCTTTACATTTGTCAGAATCAGTGTGATTGGTCCGCAGTCTTCTACTGTACCGATACATCTTCTTTGTTTTTGCTGACTTTCTTATTTATGCTGCACCTTCTGTAAGTTATTAGAGCAGCACACTTGGCACACTTGAAGTAGCTATTAAGATGTAGATCACGTTGCTTTTGGTTCTTCCTCCCATGGGTTCAAATGAATTCTCAGCAGAATTCTGCAACTGTGTTTGTCCCTTTGCTTTTAAACAAACGAGATAAATACACAATTAGAGCTTTCCTAACCACTTCCGCTGAAATTATCTCAAAGCACTGTCTGTCGTGTATTCTTTTCTCTACAATCCATCTTGTCCTAATTTTAAATCAAGAGTACATTCGTGATCCAAATTGATTGATTAGACCAATTTTAACAACTTCTGTAAAAACCTAAAAATGAATCATAAATCCCCAAATTAATTAAAACTATGAAACTTGAAAAGTACACAGATCAACTGAAAAAACACTAAAGTGTTGATACTGTTGAATACTAATATTTATTTAATTAATCTGGACTTTACTTATACTACAACGGTATATTGAAGCTTTTTTAGCTCAACATTGGAAGAATAGCATCTGATTATTCCCACAATAAATCTGAATCAACTTTTTTTATTCCGTGGGTGGAGAAGGCACACTTGTTATTTAATGACTTTGCAGGTAGTAATGGTAGATCACATTACATTGCATGACGTGAAAAAACACACACACACACACACACACACACACACACACACACAGGGAAAAACAACAGGGCTGTTTGTTTATTTTTACCCAACTGTTTTAAATTGGATAGATGGATAGAAATGGAGCAGTGAATAGCACGTCCACCTCACAGATAAAGTGACCCGAGTCCAAATCCACCTGGTCGCGGACTTCCTGTGTGGAGTTTGTATGTTCTCCCCCGAGCCTGCGTGGGTTCTCTCCGAGCACTCGGGCTACCTCCCACACTCCAAAAAGTATGCATGGCAGGTGGATTGGACATACTAAATTGTCCTTATATGGGTGTCCTTATATTGGGTGTGTGAATGGTTGTTTGTCTCTGTGTGCCCATGCTGGCAACCAGTTCAGGGTGTCCCCCGCCTACTGCCCGAAGCCAACTGAGATAGGCACCAGCAAGCCTGCGACCCTCGTGAGGATAAGGGGCGATAGAAAATGGATGGATGTTTTAAATTGGATTAAAATTCAATAGTCTTTATGTGTCCGAGCCAAAATAGCACTGGTGGAAATTTGGCGACAACTGGTTGCCACTCAATTCATATTCTTCGAAAGGCAGAATAAACTGAACATACTGAAATTTTCATGCAAATGTTGATGAACTCTGATTTGATCAGCATGTGGAGTGATTGTGAAGGCCAACGTCACACAGAGCCTCGCTAGGTCTTTTCAAACGCTGGCATTCACTCAGAGCGCACATGAATGAATTCACCTCCTGCTGTTGGCCTCGCCACAAGAAAAAGACCTCAATGGTATTCTGCGTGTGCACTTTTTTTTTTTTTTTAATGAAGTAATTCTTTCTAGCTCTCCGGTCCTGCTGCTCCCAGGACGGTCACTTATCTTAATACCATGCACAACCAATTGTGATTGTAGTCACCGGGGTCCACACAATTTTTTTTGTTCACTGATTAGTATAGCAATTATTGTTGTGGGATTGTAAATGGCTCAGTCAACTGTTTCCTCCGGTCTTGAAAAGCGTTTTCATCATAAGCGTTTAAAAACAACATGTTATATAGTTTTGTGATGATTTTTGGCAGCTTCTGGTTGCATTTCCCATGTCATAGAGGGTGCATTAAATGTGGGCTTCCCCTTGAGAGCTACCACAAATCATCATCTATCAGCGCTGCTGCAGCAAAAGCCCACTATCACAGTCCAACAGTAACAATGCACCGCAGTCAACCTTGCAACTAGTTTATTTTGAGGTTTTTTGAGTTCTTGTCGCTCCGTTGTTTCTCAGGGCCCATGTGGGAGTCCCATCATAACATTCCTATATGTTCCACATCTCTTCTCTCTATTAGCGCATCAGGCTATGAAGACTACAGGAAATGAAAATGGAAGAAAATATGGATTTGGTTCTCTCATTACAGCTAATATGGTTCCCATACAGCTGCATATGTTTTCTACGGGATTTTTGTGATCATTTCCATCACTAATCGTAACTTTCTGAAAATGTACAACAATTGAGCCTGAGCCCCATATGTACATTAGGTGTAGCATGAAAGTGGTGAAAAAGTTTATGTCTGCACACAACACAGTATTACTTATTTCAGTGGCACGCTTTCTTCTTGACTATTGCTTGCTTACACAAATCATTATTGTTAAGCCTGGATCTTGAGGTTACACAAGTCACTGTTTGCCTCAGTTGCTAAACAACGTCTGCCATTGAAGGAGACTACTTGCATAAAACTATCATATGACACAAGACCTGACATTCCAAGCCCAAAATCCTTTGTGTTGTTGAACACGATGTCATGGTTAATTTTTTAAGTGCATTCAGTTAAATGTAGTGAGAAGAGCCTTTTTTAAATCAATGCGGTCTAATGTGCTCTTGAACGGAAACACATTTACCACCTGACATCAATGCACTTTTAAAATGTTACTATTACATTATATCTCATTAAGAGGCACTGAAATGTCATTGGTCCAGTTGGGAAAACGTAATTGGTCCACGTCTCTAATGAGACGGGCCCCAGTGGGAGCCTGTGGTGTCATTCTAATTATAATGTTTGAAATTGTTAGACATTTGCTTATTCGATTCTGAATGACTGCAGTCAATGATTTTTTTGAGCATCGTGAAGAAGGATGGGTTTGTACGGATGAAATGTCAAGTGAGATTTGTTTGATAAGTTGGTCAAGTTTTATCTGCCTGTTTAATTACTGACACTGTATCGGTGTTGAGATTTCACTTAATGCTTGTGGGTTTACATGAAAAATGGAAGGTGGACTAGATGACTCCAAACTTGTGTCAGACAATATTAGAAAAGTTTGGCATACATTTCAATATAAATTAATTCTACCTTAATTAGTAATGTTCAAGCAAAGTGTGTTGGTATATAATTAGTTTGTAGGTAATTCATCCTCTTAATTAGTGAGCTCATTAGCATGTCTGTAATGTATAACTTATAAGTGATGAATATTAAACAAATGAAGCGTTTTCACTATTACCATTTGTTGGTTTACTGTGCATTGTAAATGCTTTGTTGGACTAATTTTGCAATGTGTATAACGCAGCTCATTTGAATGATATAGCGTGGGATAATGATATTGTATGATACAGCCATTGGACTATTTGTGATAATTGTGTGCAATAACGTGATTAGTGATGTTGCTCATCAATGTGTGTGATCAGTATCCTGAGGGTGTTGAGAGGGTCGATTGCGATGTAGGACACAGCGGTGGTGGCGATGTATAAATACTGGGGCTCGTGCTTCTGTTTCCTGTTTCCTACCGGAGAGGCCTAGAGTAGAAGGTTGTGGAGAGAAGCAGGATAGAAGTTTGAAATCTTTCATAGATCTTCAGTTCCCTGCTTGAGAAAGTGCCCGCTTCTGCGCAGAGGGTAAGCATGATTGCATAATCTTGTTTGTTGCGGTATTACATTCATGGTTCAATTTTTCGGCTTTAATCAATTAACAGCTCCATTGAACGCTATAACTGTGAAACCTGAAAAGGTCTGCAGTGCACCAAAATGAAATTGGCATGCGGTTAAAAAAAAAAGTTTTTTTTTGTTTTTTTTTTACTTCAAAGGCTTCAGAGCAAGCATGTCCCTGTCTGTACTTATGTAGGTCACACAACTGAGCATGTTTGCCATTGATCTCTCAGCTTTGGTTGTAGCACTGCAAAGCAGGTCACTCATTTCCTAAAGAGTGCAACTCTCAGTTGCACCATGCCCCAAAGCTGTGGATGTCTCCATGATGTCAAGACCTCGGAAAGAGATGGAATGATTGCAGGAATACAATTTAACATATGGGAAGGATGCTATTGTTAGGTGGTGTATATTTTCCTTCACCTTTCCGTGGCTCAAATAGAAACAAGCAACTTCATCCACCAACTCACCATTTTGCATGGAATTGTCTTTTGGCTTTATTTAATGATTTTTTTTTTCCTCCCACCTTCCTTTTCGTTCTAATCCGTTTTGCCTGATTATGCTACTCCTTTCAATCTACCTCTGGTTCTCCAATCGTGTGATCGTGACCCTCTCTTCCATATTAAACCATTCCACGCACATACCCCGTTCTGATTGGAGATTGCAGAGTTTACTGTAGCCCCACTTGCAATGGAAGACAGTGACCATGAAATTCCATCTTCATCAGACGAGCGGGACTCTTGTCCTGTGTCCCCAAATGCAAGCGGGGACCACGATGCCGACCAGGTACCCCGCACTTCCTGCTTAGTCGCTCACGCTGCTAATGTATGATGCCACACCTACCAAATTTCATTCTACTGCTAAGAACAAAAAGCACAAGACCTTTCACTCAGCAGGCTGGCTAGAATAACAAAATTGCAAAACTCAACAAAATAAGTCTTGCACAGGAGATGAGCCAAGATTTTGGTGCTGATTTGAAGAAAAAAACAAAGAAAACCAAAAACGTTACAATTTTAAGTTGTTAGTGGCATCCAGGCAGCTGATGAACATCTGAACATCTGTGCCACCAACACAATCATAATAGCTGGCATTTCATAACTGAGTCGTCGGATTGACATGTTAAGGATTGTTTGACCTTGGTAGAGGTCAGCCCAAAGTGTCTCCTGAGTTAGATCACACCATACCGCTTTTTAACTAGAGCAAATTAAGTACTTTGTTCATAACACAGCGAACACACACGAGCACACTAGCAATAACAAACAAATGATCTTGCAAGTCATGAATTGAGAGTGATGACATTTAACTGTAACTTAGATGAAACGCACGGATGGCTCGCTCATGGACACTACATTATTAATCTTGGTTGGGTGGCAGCCAGCGAGCCTCTTTGGTAACTGGAGCCCAGCATGAGCATAGCATCCAACAACCAGGTTGCGAGCCTTCTAAATACTTAAACTGTTACTCTGAACGATAAAATGGGGAAGGCATTGCAAACGCTTGATAATAGACCATTTCGAAAGAGGATGGAAGAGAGTTTGATATTACAGTTGGCACTTACAGATAGGATTTTAGTGATTAAGGGGTGGAAAGTGTGGTGTCTGATGAAATAAATGTCCTTAATTCAAAAATCAATTTCATTAATGAAAATTCCACATTGTGCCTGCCTCAGTAGGAAGGCAAAGTGCTATGAAAAGCGTACTCTACTCACAAAATGTATCGCTTCCCATTTACCACCTCCTTCACCCTCTGCGTGTCTTCTGTTCCCCCTCATTCCACCCTGACACGTCTCTAGCATTCCAGCCACTCCGACGACTCCGAGGTGGAGAACATTTTGCAAGACCCCTGCCATCATGTAGAGCATGAGCACCTTGAACACGAACGCGACCCCAGTCCACAGCACGGACTTCCTGGCTTAGAGGCTCGTGATGCAGACAGGGAAGCTGAGGGCCAAGACCACCCTCACAGCCCGCCCTGCTTGCGCCCCCCTGTGGCGGGTTGGGCCCAGTCGGATTCAGGTTCCGAGCCCGGTTTACCTCCGACTGTGGACTTTGACTTGCCCTTCCCCGTCAGTCCCTCCAGGCCCAAAAGTCCGTGGGCCCGTTTTGACCCTTACAGCAATAATGAGGTAACATGCGGTGCAGGCCTTCTGTCAGGATATTGGATCATTTGTGCGCGTATGTGTACGTGTATGTGTGTGTGTGTACCTTAGATGCTGATTGTTGTTCTGGTGAGGCAGGAAGTGTGTTGCTCGTGCTGCTGTGCTAGTGTTGACCCTTTCACACACCAAAGATTGTCACAAAAGTCCATATTATGTATCTCCTACAACATTTTAGGAGACAACCCATTGTCACGTGCAGTTCACTACATGCAACGTGTCCTAATTTTTTTTTTTTTTTTTTTTTTTTTTATGATTTCAGGATCAGGACAAGGAGTATGTAGGTTTTGCAACACTTCCAAACCAGGTCCATCGCAAGTCAGTCAAGAAAGGATTTGACTTCACACTCATGGTAGCAGGTAATTTCTTGTCTCAACTAATTAGCAGCATCATTTGACCCTAAACCCAGCACAAATCTCAATGTCTGACCTCGCATGTCGTCTCTGTTTTGTGCTTCCAGGCGAGTCTGGACTCGGAAAATCCACCCTGGTCAACAGTCTCTTCCTTACAGATCTGTACAAAGACAGGAGGCTGCTCAATGCTGAAGGTGACCACAACGGCCTCAATTAATATTTTGATTAGGGGTGGCTGCTCTAATTGTCGGCCAGACCAATACTTGGCATTGCATCAGCCGTTTTTAAAAAATCTAAAGGAGATCACTTTATTTATTTAAATTTTCACCAAACTTTATAAGAGATGCTGCTCACCCCGGGAGCTTTCTGTAGGTTTTTGGCAGCAACAATAGGTTAAAGTTTAACATTTCAGTGAGAAAAACGTAAATTAACTGTAGAAAAATGTAGGGGGTTGTTTACCAGCTAAAAGACACATATATGTATATATAGAGCGCTTTGGTTATTGTCTAATATATTAAAATGAAGTTGTGAAATGAACTTAGACATTCAAACAACGTTAATGAAGTATTGTTATTTAACTCGGGTTGTCAGATTAATTGCCACCAATTAATTCCTCCTGATGGTTGAAGCTAATGTTTGCAGCCACCCCTTGCGACTTGTCTCAAATACATCAGAAGGTTTAGAGTTACCACTGCACCTGTTAAAGAAAATAAAGGACTGTTCTTGTTCTTGTATATCAGTCTTTTGATCTGCCACAGTAATACAAATACTGTATCTGAATTGAAAAAGATGTTTTGGCGTAGGGTTTTTCTCTGAAATTTTTAGGTGAAATTAAAGAGAGATTGATTAGATGCAAATGTAATTAATTTACATCTATCTCTCAGCAGCACTACCCTACACTACTTTTGATGCCAATATTTGCTTTTTCACCACAAATTAATATCAGCCCAAAATGGTAGTAATTGTGGCCTCATTGATCATCGATATTGTATCGGTCCTGAAAACAAAATCATATGGATCTAGCTCTAGTTCTTATCGTCTTGAGGGGTTAATAAAATGTCATTGCATTATCAATATCACTACTTCTTAATAGAGCTTTTCCACTGCACAGGAGCAGCTGGCTTCAAATCTAATCATCTCAGTTTTTGGTTATTGGTTTTCCACATGAAATTACTAGTCCTATTGGACACTGCAAATACCAATCTGCATTAAATACCCTCTTTCGGACGGAGTGAACCCTCCTATAAATAATGATGGAGAACCCAGGTCCCCAATAGAGTATTCATATAATATAGCTTTCATTTAGGGGAAGGATAGACATTTTGTGCTTTTTTTTTTAAATGTGTCCTCAAATTGTACAATATGTAATGCCACTGCAACAAAACTGCTTTATTGCGTGATCTTCAGATCATCAATTTTAGGGTATGGGGAATGGGATTTGAGAAACCTTTGTGTACTTTGTTTTGCTGTGCGCAAACGGCGCCATGGCAAGCCACGTCAGAACTATTGGATGTGTAATACACGTTTGAATTACAATCTGCGAAAGGTCCAGAGGGATTTGTTGTGGTTATTGTCTACATTTCTTGTTGCTGTTTGCGCTTGTGTCGCACCTTTAGAACGAATCATGCAGACGGTCGAAATCACCAAGCATACTGTCGATATCGAAGAAAAAGGAGTCAAACTGAAGCTGACCATTGTGGACACTCCAGGTTTTGGCGATGCTGTTAACAACACAGAATGGTACAACGCACAAGGACACGCGGCTCGTTGGGGCTGTTTATTTGGCTTGCTCCCACAAGCTGTTTGTCTGCCCTGTAGCTGGAAGCCAGTGGCCGACTACATCGACCAGCAGTTTGAGCAGTACTTCAGGGATGAGAGCGGCCTCAACCGCAAAAACATCCAGGACAACCGCGTGCACTGCTGCCTCTATTTCATCTCCCCCTTCGGCCATGGGTAATGCATGACCGTGCCCTCAATCACCCCCCCCCCCCCACACACACACACACACGCACACGCACGCACACACACAAACACTCAAAGTGCTTACAGGCACTGGTTTGACTGAAGTGACAAATTAAAGCATCAGCTTCAAATTTTCTGAACTTTCCCTCCCATAATGAATGAAACAATCTGTTTACAGCCAGTCTGCAGGTTCCAATCTTCCAATCAGACCATAATGCTTATGTAGTACTTTTCAGACCACCGCCAACCATCAAGTCACGGTTGGTGACTTTGTAGTCACTGCTAGTCAGTCACAGCAGTGGTGAAATTGCGCTCTCTCTTGACCATTGTCTGTCACTGCACATACCAATTGCGACGCCATCCTCCTACGTCATATTTTGCACAATGTGAATACTTCACACATATGTTGTATTTTGAAGCCTTCGGCCGTTGGATGTGGAATTTATGAGAGCCCTGCACGAAAAAGTTAACATTGTTCCGGTATTGGCCAAAGCAGACACGCTCACCCCGAGTGAGGTCAGGAAGAAGAAAATAAAGGTAGAGGAAATTACTGTGCAGGATATTTTAGGGGTTTGTAACTCGTGACTAAAATGTTTTCTTTGCTTTGTGTAGATTAGAGAAGAGATCGAGCTGTACGGTATTAAAATATACCAGTTCCCCGACTGCGATTCTGACGAAGATGACGACTTCAAGCAGCAGGATCATGAGCTGAAGGTGAGAGTGTGGCCTTTTTTTTTTCTCGCCTAGAACACTGTCACAATGATCCACGATGTATTGTTAGACGAGCGCTCCGTTGGTGATGAATGCAATTAAACAAGAGTGTGACCTTGTTGAGCTGCTCACACTTTTGCAGCAGTGAGTCAGCTTTCCTCCTCCTTTCGTCATCATTCTAATCTGGCTGTGAGGCGTGTCTCGCCTTTGCAGCAGTCTCAAAAATGTGCAGGGGCAGAAACGATGGGATGCATGTCCTTTTTAATTACTCTGTTTGGTATTGGTTGCAACCAACATTTTTGTCGACGTAGCAAATAGCGTATGGTGTTCACATTCCTGGCAGGTCTTTTACAACCACACTAACATTTCAATCGTATTATTCTCACAATAAGGAAAGCATTCCATTTGCCGTAATTGGCAGCAACACAGTGGTGGAAGCCAAAGGGAAGCGGGTGCGAGGTCGTCTGTACCCTTGGGGCATCGTAGAAGGTAAGGAGCCCTGCGTCAAAAGTCCTAGCACAAAGACGGCACACGCAGCTTGACCCTGTCGCTGGTCTCCTCACGGATGCTTCTGCAGTTGAAAACTCGGCGCACTGTGACTTTGTGAAGTTGAGGAACATGCTGGTTCGAACTCACATGCAGGACCTGAAGGACGTCACCCGAGAGACCCACTACGAGAACTACAGAGCCCACTGCATCCAGAACATGACACGCATGGTTGTGAAGGAGCGCAACCGCAAGTACGTCACGCAGACGTGTTGGAGCACAATGCTATGCTTTTTTTTTTTTTTTTTAATGAGCTTTTAAAAGATTCGTTCGCGCATTCATATATTGTCCTAGATCAGTAGTATATGACTCAGGAAATATTCATTTTATTTGGACGGCTCTTCGTAGTGAATGATGGGACTTGAGTCCTTGTAAGGAGCCATTCAAGTAAAAGTAGTAATGACTTCAAAATAAAGAAAATACCCTGATTCTGAACACTATAACGCTTACAAAGTTGCTAAAGAAAAAAAAAAATATATATATATATTATAGAACTTAGGCCTGGGTAATATATAGATTTTTTTTTTAGATTCATTCAAATTTTTTGCCATGGATGGTTTTAAAAATAACAAATTGGCTATTTTCCTCCCCTGTTCCTGTGACTTTCCTCTCGTTTCCTTCGCACTCACCAAACAAAAGACTAGCGCAACATAGCGGCAGCTAAAGAACACGAACCGTTTATTCCTAAGACAGGAGTTGCATTTTCAGTGGTTTGGCTTTGCGGGGACAGACGTGGAACAAGGAACACCAAGTTGTAAGGTTTGTTTCAAGCCCATAGCAATAAAAAGCAGCAACACAACTTATTTCAGCAACTCAACCAGAGGCATCCAACCAATTATGTTAAATGCCAGACTGTGCGAGGGGAACATAACCGCAATAACCAACTAACTCCAGCTAAAAAGCAGCTCGCTGAGGAGCCATTTACACCAAAAAAATGCACCTTATCAATCTCATACAATGTGTTACTACTCTACATTTGATTACAGAAGTATTTCGTACTAGGCAGACGTTTGCACTTTAATTCAAAGAGGGAGTTCCGTGTGTCATATGCTAGCTAAAATAAAAGCATAACTTGTTTTGAGTTTTCTCTGTCATTTTGTCACGAAAAGGAATTGTAGCATTCAGTCACACCAGATTGTGTGACTACAGGAAGTCCCCAAATGTAATTGTTATATTCAGACACATTACACATTGAGTTTTACCATTACAACATTTGTAGTTAAATACAGTGTGTCAAGTGAGACCCCCACTGCTTTTTAACTGCTTTTTTTTTTTTTTTTTTTTTTTTGCATGTGCGTGTCCAGTAAGCTAACGAGAGAGAGCGGCACCGACTTCCCCATCCCTGCAGTGGGCGACGTCACCGACAGCCAGACAGAAAAGCTGATCCGGGAAAAAGATGAGGAGGTACGGCCCGGCGACCCCCAAACGGAGTCGCCCCCCCGCCTTCTGGGGCAGAGGCACGGCGATCGTGAGCAGCTGGCCCATCACATGTTTGAGGTGGAGCGCGGGGGCCACGCCCGCGCGCATCTGGAGGACGAGGCCCTTTAAATGTCCTCGCCGCTCTCGCTTATCCACAAGCTTTTGTAACTCGTGCTTTTGGGTTCAGGATGTGTTGGCGACTCTTTTCACGTCTCATGACCGCTTTTCCTTTTTTTTCTCACTCTGTACTCGACTGACTCACATTCTTGCTGTTTTTGTTCTCACTTTCCATATTGTCATATTCTCGCTGTTTCTCTTCTGACTGGTCATTTGCTTGATTGTACTGTACTGTTTTTTTTTTGTTTGTTTTTTTTCCATTGGCTGTATTCTCTGGCACATTTTTTTTCTCACTTCCCATAATCTTTTGGTCACATTCTCACCATTTCTTGTTCTCATCATAATTGTCATCAGCCACTCATCTTTTTTGTTGTTTCTCACCACCTGTGATTCTTGCCGGCCACATTATCACTGACCATTTTCCCACGTCATATTTTCGTTAGTCACGTTGTCGTTGGCCGTACAGTCATTGGTCATCGGTCTTCTACCTCGCTGCTGATGTTTTGTCACTTGCGTCACAAAAAATGTTTTGACACTCGGGCACCTGCCGCGCTAGTTTACACTCATCACATTCTATTATGACGCTCATAACTCAAATTGATGCTTTGTTCCTTCACAGTCCCTGTGACATTAGAATTAAAAGGTGATAAAAGTAGTTTGTCAACAAGTAAAATGACATTCGCCCACGTGTTAGTTTTGAATCATAATAATTACATTCTAAACACTCCAAAGGACTATGTCCACATGCTGGATAACCAGCCACGAAAATGAAGTATCCAGTCCATATACAAGTGAATGCAATCAAATGAATCTGACCTGTATGCGTCCGTTGCAGTGCCGCTCTGCACCTTAGTGACCCACTCTAACGCATATGTTGGAATAATGCTGGCGCTGGGCTGAATCCTCCCATCTGCCAATTTGGTGAATGTACATTTTTTTCACTAACCTGTACTTTTGGTCATTCCACACATGGCTTAAGTGTTGGCAATGCCTCGCTATCTCAGAAATCCACTACTTCAACATAAATTAAACAGAAGTAATCATATAGTAAAGTCGCTGTTTACAGTAATGATAATGCTTAATTGTATCAGCAGCAAATTAAAATATATCACGCAGGTATAGAGTACAGCGGTGGTGACAGAGCACCTGTCCGAGGCCCAGTCCCTGTCCGTGGTCCAAATTACGGACCAAAAAATAAAAGATTGCAGAGCATATACTCAAGTCCCTCGATTACCTTCCGACGGGCAATATCAGTCGGGCCGTCTGATAATCTGATTGAGAATTGTGACATTACATGACCAGCTACGAGCTGTGAGCATATTCACCCAATCAGATGGCGGCCGTGCATGACCGCAGTCAATCAGAGTCCAGCGTTTCCTTCTAATTTTGGTTTGACCCAAACCAAGCGTATAGCTAAATGCACAATTGATGACTTTCGAAGATGAAGCTATCGTTCCTCCCCATCGCTTGTATGCCGATAGCTTAAGAGCCGCGGGGAGAAAATCGAAAATGAAGCTGCCTGCGCAGGCGTATCGTCAAAAAACAAGGCAAGATACCAACCTGTCAATTAATTTGAACAAGGAGCAGCTAAGTGATGAGATGGAATGAATACGAGAGCATAGTTTGCACGGCCTCGCCATGTAATCGTTAGCTAGACGTTAAGCCCTTTCTACATCGTCGTTTAGCCACAATCGCAAACACCAATGATGTTAATATTTTTTTTACGTGTACATCTTAAAGCCTGCTTAGTAAGCAGTGTTGGGCAAGTTACTTCAAAGCTGTCAAGCATCATTTATAACTTATTGCTGTCATTTCAAAGTAATTAGTGACATTACAACATTACTGTATTTGAAATGTAATGCATAACACGACTTTTGCATTACTTTTATCTTACTCTCACCAACCTAACTGAACAAATGGATTTGTCATTTTAAATGTAGCTCATTATGCTCATTACACATCCAGTGGCTTGAAACTAAAAACAATACAAATCATTTAGTCTATATTGTATTGTAAACCTTTAACACCACAGTAAAGTAAGTAAGTAAGTAAAAAATATATTTTTTTGTGTCTTTTAATCCCTTTATTACTTATCTTCACAGCATAGTAGTGATCCATCGTTAATGCTTTAGATAAACCTGTTAGTGCATTCTATAATTTCAGATTCAAGTTGAGTCGACTAGGTTAGGGACAGACGTTTGAAAAATAGATGGTTTCGGTGGGGCTAACGTTAGCCGCTAGCCTATCTCGTGGTAATTGTGTTTAATGTACTCTTTAACATGAGTTTTTGTATGCTTCATCTTCATACGCATTGAGCAGAACTATTCAATAGCAATTGTACGTTGAAAATGAGTTTTGGCTTACCTTGTCATTATTGCAAGTTGCGACAGGGATCTCGCTAACCAGGTTTCGAAATGCTGGCGAAGCCGCTGTGGAAAGAGCCGGCATATCTTTGATACGCGACATCACCAAGAGACTCCTAACCTCTTTGAGGTCAAAGTGGCATCAGTGAACGAGAGAGCGCTAATTTTGCCTGATTTGTTTTAGCCCCACTCTCAATCCTCTGCATGTTTTCTTTTCGCCAACTTCAGTTTTTTTTTTTCAATTTAGTGGACAGCTCTTTAGGTGTTGCACACCAAGTGCACCCAACCAATTTATTCTTCTCTGACGAACTGAAAGTAATGGGCGTATGTCCATCTTGTATACGCATTGTCCATATTCGACCTGGCGTCCGCTGCTGCACTCATGCAGGAAGTAAAGATTTTGCCCCGGACTTTTCTCCTCCCATCTCGCTTTGGCGAATTTGGGGAAAAAGCACCACTCTCAGGTTAAAAATGCATTGAAATGCATTGCGTTACTCTAATTTGTACCCAGTAAAATGTACCCACCTTATAGCAAAAAGCTGTTACCGTATTTACGTTACTTTTGTAGTGTATTACTTCCCACTCTGCGAGTAAGTCACCCCTGTCACGGTGGAGTTCCGCACGGAGTCACCAGTGTGCCCTGTCGGGGATCATTAATGGAATTTCCTTCTTTACTAATGGGGTTGGGATTATGAGTTGTGTTGGGCAGAAGTGAGGTTAATACACAGCCGACAGCCCAGTTGGACAACTGCTAAAATTCGTTCAGAGGAGACGATTGCGCTGTTTTCATAAACAGGAACCTTCCTTTTTTCACTCACGATATTACATCAAATACTCAAGAGAGTAATGTTTCCGTGATGAAACATAGAGCAAAATATTGTGTGGTGACCCATATGAACCCCTTTGCAACGTTTGTGTGGTGGCATATGAGGTCGCGCGAGAGAGCAGAGTGTTATTCAAATGCAGAGTGTTATTGATTGAAGATGCTTTTGAGTGAGTTTGTAATTGCATGCTGCAATGTGTGCTGTCAGTTGCGGCGCATGCAGGAGATGCTGCAGAGGATTCAGGACCAAATGCACAGCAAGAAGGACGCCTACTGACACGCCGCGTCGCCCGCTGGAACTTTGGCCTCCCGTCTCGTCCCGTCTCGTCCCGTCCCGTCCCGTCCCATCCTAATGACCTCATCAACCTCATCAGTGCACAACTGTGCACTTGGCAGGATGAAGTAAGAACACTCAACTCTGTAGATGGGATTGGAAAGACAACAAGAAACAATAGTCGCTTGTTCTAAAAATGAAATCATTTCTCTTGAACCTGGCAAACATTTTTGGAAGATTATGTTCGATGTGCAAACGTTTTATTTGTTATTTTTATTATAGGTCAATATGAATTGCATACCAAAAATGTATTTTTTTACATTAGACCCACAATGGCTTTTTCTACAGACTATCGCCTAAAATGATTTTGCAAGGGTTGTTTCGCCTTCTTTGGAAGAGTTAAATAAAGACAGATTGTTTGGCTTGATTTGATTTCAAGAAGTGCCACCTTGTTGTGTTCGTGGCAACACTTATAGATGCATCTCTGTAAATTACAGTATTGCAGACTTTTGTTCTTCAGCCGTTTGATTGAAAAAGTAATTATTTGTGATGTGGGGTGTACAATAATAATAATATTAATAATAATAAAAATAATGGTGATAAGTATTTTTCAGGTGGCCAGTTCCTTCCTAATTTCTGTATTAGAAATATTTGATTGTTTATAACGCAGGTGTCAAACTCCAGCCCTCAAGGGCCGGTATCCTGCATGCTTTCGAAACATGCAGGATGCCGGCCCTCAAGGACTGGAGTTCGACACCTATGGCTTATATATACATACATACATACATATATATATATATATATATATATATATATATATATATATATATATATATATATATTTTTTTTTTTTTTTTTTTTTTTTTTTTTTTTTTTTTTTAAGCCAAGGCACACTTTATTTCTTTGGAAAATCTCGAGGCACAGCACCAGCTGAGTTTTTTTTTTTTTTCTGAAACTCTGTAGCTTATATTAACCATGTACAGTCATTCTAATCAAAGTTTTATCACCCAGAATCAAATAAACACAGATTAACACCCCTTAAGATCTTGTCTTCTCATATACTGTGCTGCCACCAATTGGCTAAGTGTATTTATTACATGATAATGCCAACAAGAGCACATTGTGTCCAAAAAATTAAAGTGTGTGTGTGTGTGTGTGTGTGTGTGTGTGTGTGTGTGTGTATATATATATACATATATATATATATATATATATATATATATATATATATATATATATATATATATATATATATATACATACACACACACACACACACACACACACACAGTGGGTACCCGTGTTATGAGATTAATTTGCTTCGCGGTTGGGCTCGTAAGGCGAATTCACCGTGTGGCGGGCAATGTTAAATAGCTAATGTGTATAGAACCCCGGGTAAAAACATCAAAATTGTACATACATATATTGTTTTTATGATGACAGAAATGAACTTGGTCACCACTTTTCCATGAGCTCATGTGTTCCAGCAAATACTAATGTTGTCATTTGAAGTTCATTTGATTTGCGGACTACTTAACAAAGGTTATTATTGTTTTTTAATGAGTTCCCAATTTGAATGCTCATTTTATGAAGATTATGATTACAAACCTCATTTGTATTGCATTTGCATTATAACGTCCTGTTGTTCAGCCCTCCAACAGCCTTCACATTTATGTCTTTGTATTGTGGGTTATATTTTTTATTTTATGCTTTTGAGTATCTTTATTTTAATAATGTACAAAGGCAGCTTGAACAGCGAGGGAAAATAAGGAAAAAAAAAATCCAATGCTAATAAAAAAACACGATTATAATTGAATGTGTCCATCTGTAAAGATTTTGGTGTGACAGTTTGTCATGACTATATTTGACAAGGACATTTTTTAACTTCCTGCTTTAAAAATGCATAAATGGGAATTTTTTCGCAAGGGCATAATATCTCTTGATGAATTGAATTAAAAAAAATACATCTTTATGAACTAACAATGTGAGATTTCGTGACATGATAAAAAAAAATCAATAATCATAAAATGGCTATACATTCCAATACTGCAGTGTTTTTCAAATAGAGGGGCGGGTCCCACGGGGGGTGCGCGGATGACCCCAGAGAAAAGGCTTTGTTTATGTTATGTGAAGTGTAATGGCAATAAAATAGGAAGTTTCTTTTTTTATTTTTATTTTTTTTATTATTAATGGCACATTGTTGCACTTGTTTTATCTGTTTTAGACTAAGATGTAACCCGTATACTACACTGTAAAAAAATTAACATTTGTTGAAAGTTGATTTATGTTGTTTTTTTTTTTTTCTTTTGTTGAATTTAAAAAGTAAGCAGGTTTAGGTATTTTATACAATTTAAAGGGGGGGGGGGCTTGGCAAAATATAATTGAAAAGCACAGACATACTGTAATATGAAAAAAAATGTTATAATCACATCAACATACATTTTCAATAGTATACAAAGCTAAGTAATACAAAGCTAAAGACACGGAACACACAAAGCTAAAAGCTAAAATTGTCCATCAGACAGCCAACGCAGTGGCAGTGCTTCAAAAATCATTGCATTCCCTAAATTCACCGATAGATGTCACTAAATCTCACATATTTTTCATAAACTGATTTCAAATTGACAGGACAGAGAGCGTTTACTTGACCGTCCTAAAGCACGTCATTAATTCAGGCGTCAGAGTTCTCATTAGGTGACTTTCTTCGAGATGCGCTGAGAAAAAAAAAAAACGAAAAAAAAAATTTGTAATTTAGTTTACTTTGTGGATCCTGAAGTTATTATGACCCGTGACTCGTGCTCTTCGTTGGTCTACTTTTGAAGGTTGTGTTTTTGCATTTACTTCTTCATTAATCCAACACAAGAGACGGCGCTCATTGCGAGATGACCAGGTTGGCAAGTGGAACATCAGTCAAATAAATGAATAATTCATGCATGATGACAGTATTTCTTTGTGATCGGAGGTTCAAATTTCACAGCCTCCATCAGAAAGCGTGTGTGTGTGTGTGTGTGTGTGTGTGTGTGTGTGTGGTGGGGGTTAATAGATATCCAGCCACCCACTAAAACCATTTAAAATGTCCTTGTTCCGCCATCTTGTTAATGCTGCTGTTGGCCAGTGAATAAGCTTATATGGGAAAAGTGCAGGACGATATGGCCAGCAACTAAAATCTCTTTATTTACTCACTTGTTCTGGACGATCACAATTTTAATCCAAGTAAACCCAAGAAACCGCGATTTAACAGGTTAGATTTTTACCATAAATAAAATGCAAAATGCTCAGCCAACACTCATCTATACACAGATCTTAAAACAGTTTTAACATTTTCTGGAGTGAATCGTGACAGATTTGAAGGACCGAAAAATTGCAACTATGTTGTAATAGAGCACAAGCGTGAGTTGTGGCTGACAGCAGCTCAGCACCACATGCTTGTAAACCCGTTTTTGTTTTCTTTTAACAAGTAGCTTAAGTGTTGTGTCGCCCCGCCCCACTTGTGCCCCCGCGCATGCAGCCGAAGCACATTACCCACAACTCATTGTGAATTTGATTAAAACAGCTGGAAAACGACGATGGCCTATAAAATTCCAACACGTTTTAAGTATTGACACGTTTTACGCGTTTGAATTGCAGTTTTGATATAATTTTTAATGGCAATGTTGTCAAAACAAGCTAGATGACGCAATCCAAGCAGTGGCACAATTCAGAAATACAAGCTTGTAAAATAGTGTGGAGTCTTGGTATTTGGCCTAATAGTAAGACTGGTGTATTTTTAAACTACTACTGCTACGTGTTTAGCTAAAGCTGACTGTAGCATCAAAACTGGTGGGTGACATAATTGCACAAGAAATCAAAACTTTTAATATGTCACCAACTATTTAAATATGGATTGGTTGTTGCAGGTTTATTTTGTAAAAATAAAATCACAGGTCCAAAAATTTGCAAACAAAAACATTTTATTAAGTCATGTTTTTATATATTTCTTAGTTCATACCATTTTCCCAGCGTCTTTAATAGTGAAATATAATTCAGCCCAGCTTTTACAGGCTATTTACAAGTACAACTTTCGCCATAGGGAAAACGTGTAATATTGTTCATGTCTTCCGGTGTCAACAACTGTTGACTACTTTTAGACATTTGGTGTTGGGCTCCAACATAATTTCAAATTTAATTTAACGCAGGCTTATTAGCACAGACTTAAACACAACAACTAACAGATTAGCTTTGCATTTTCAATCAATTTTGCAATGGGAACAAAACCCGACATCTAAGCAGAATATTTTTGCACGATGGGCAAATGTGATGCTTTCTAACCTCCATAAAGTCCATGGTCCCAATCAAACGAGAAAAAAAAGAACATCAGAAGTTACAAGCAAGAGCAATAACAAACAAAAAAAAAGTTTACTTACACATGATAGTTAACGTAATGTACATCTTTTTCATTAGAATGTGAATTGTATCTTGTCGCAAATCACAATTTAGAGCATAGCAAGTAGTAGTAAAGTACCATGTTAAACACAGCCTAGATTTTTTTAGGTTCACATTGCTAGTAACAACATGGCAATTCTTCCATAATAATTCAAAACCCAGCCCAGGTTAGTCCTGTTTGTTTTTTTTCTTTAAAGCCAAATGACGTACAGTATTTACACTCTTAATGTCTCACTTTGTTATTTTAATGCTGACTGCAATTTTAATCGACTCGCACAATAGTTTAAGCGTTTGAACCGGTTTCTGCATCCAGTTAGTGCACTGATTCCCAAGCAGCGTGTCATGAGATCATCAGGTGCAATTTGCCGCTATGTGTCTGAAAATGATTTATTGACTACAAATACGTAATACCTTTAATCCTCTATGGCAGTAACAAGCACGACAATTACATGCTCATCTACTAGGTGAGCACTTAAGTATTTAGTTTTGGGCATTCTTGTCTGCTGAAGTGTCGTGATTTGTTTTTGTTTTGTAAAAGCAAAACAACTTGACTCAATAAAGATCGGGGGGAAATGGTTTAGTGTGATCGCCTGACTTCCCAACGAGCCATCACACTTGCCTAGAGCAGTGAAGGTAAGGTACCAAACCTTAGCAGGCAGCAGGAGGCGGTATTGCAGCACGATTCTCATTCGGACTCCGCTCCACATTTTGAATGTGGCACAAGTGCACGCGAGTGTGCTGGCAGCAGGTGGGGCCGGCTTCTGTTGACTCCCATTGTCAACGTGCTGCATATGGCGGGTTGAGTCACGTTGAGCCCCACCATTGGTCCAGCCCAGCAGGCCCTCCCCGCGCGTCACTTGAAGCTGCGGACGTGATGCTGCTCGGCTGCTGATATTCGAGTGCGGAGGGGCTTCAGGCGAGCTTCAGAGTGCTGATAGGAAAGGAGGGCATGGTCACCATGGTCACGGGGTTGAGGACAGTCTGGCCCACCAGCTGAGGGTGGTGGGCCACCACCGTCTGTTTGCCCACAATGGCGGCAGCGCCGGCGGGGGGCTGGCTGCCGGCGCCGTTGACGTGACCCAACGTGTGCGCGATATGGCTGATCAAGGCGGGCTGCGTGACGGCCACGGGTTGGGGGTACAGGGCGGGGAGGTGAGGGCTCAGGTGGGCCACCGGGTGTACGGTGATGTGGCCGATGGGCGGCTGCCCGGGCGCCAGCTGGGCGATATGTTTCGGCGGCCCCGCTTGGATGACGTGGTTGACAGCTTGGATGACGGACGGGTGCGACGCCGACGCGTGGGCGATGACGGTTGGGTGTAAGGCGGGCTGGGCGGCGGCAGGGGGCGCGCCGGGGACGGGGGGCTTGGGCGGCGGCTGCAGCGCCGACACGTGATGGGCGATGAAGGAAGGAGTGGGGGCGGTCACAGTCAAGGTGCGGGCGGCGGCGGCGGGTGTCTGCTGGAGGTTGTCCGTTTTGTGGGCCTGAGGGGCGGCGGGCGACTCGCTCGGAGGTCGCGCCGTGACTCTTTCCTCCTCCTCGTCTTCTTCCATCACCTCTTCGCCTTCTGCGAGCACACGCACGTGTCATTTGAGCGCCACGTCAATATACACCACAGTAAACCTACACGCCGTAGACAAAATGACGTATTATGCTGGGGTGGGCTTGTTGCACGCTTTGCAGTGGATCGGGAAAGGAGAGCACTGCTGAGAACTTTCACTTCTGTTTTTGGGCTGTAGCGGACCCAATCTTCTCTTCTACAGAACCTTTTTTTGTTGTTTTTGCGTTGTGTGCCCCCACTTTTGTGGCAAAACTCATTAAAGTTTCAACATTGCAACAGAGTGGCCGATACTGTGCTAATACGGTGCTGCAGCATACGGTTAATGCTAAATTTTGCTATGTTGGCACAGTCACTACAGTTCAACAGCTGTAAAAAAAAAAAAAAAAAAAAATTGAAGCAATACTGCACACACCACATTGAACGTTCCTGAAGCTGATTGGCTGTCGCGACAGGGCAAAAGGAGCAGAATTCTGTGTTGCTCTCTGTGTCGCGGTGCTCCTAATGTGTCTTTTGTGTCACCCAACGCACTTGAAAACGTGCCGTTTTTTTCGCAATCTCCGCTTTGAGTCCGAATGCAGCATTAGGCTGAATCAGTTTCAAAAATGTTTCACAGCATATATTAAATTGAAAGGCCTAAAGAGAAAAATACGGGGGATGATATATAAATAAAACAAGGGGCTACAATTGATAATAAATTGGTTAATAAAAAGTGAATCTTTCTGCAAAGATAAACTATTTCCAACACGTTCTATTCAAAACACTGGTGAATAAAGATAATTTGGTTTTAGATTTAAAAAATTGTTTCTGTTTCAGGCTCCAATCTGTGTAAAAAAAATGGTCATGTGATTATTTGCTCTTGTTCTGGTTCAATGCAGGGTTGAATATAGAACTAGTGGCATACAGGGCTGTTGGCCACCCAAATATTTGTAAATTATTTCAATTATTTTAAGATCAGCCCTAGTATGTATGCTATACAGATTAAAAAAAAAAAAAAGATAGCATCCCAGGATCTGCATCACAGTTAAGTTACCATCACGAGAGTTGAGCCGTTATCGGGTTTGTGCGACTTTAACCGATATGTTCATACTAACTTTATTTAATTTGATGTGAGGATCACCGCCGTCAGCAAAATATTCGTTTGTCATGTATCTAAGGTTGCCTGCCCACCTGAGGCTGTGGAAGTGGACGCCTGGTCCTCCTCGGGCTGCGCGGTCTGCCGCAGCACTCGCTCGATCTCCACAACGTCCATCCACTGGCTCAGCTCGTTCTTCAGCTCCTCCAAGTGCTGCTGCGTGGCGATCTTCTCGCGGGCCAGACGTTCCATGTCGTGCTCGTACTCCTTCTCTTTGCGCTTCAGTGTCTGTGCAAACACACAAACTCATGAGTGCCTGTGGGATTATAACCTGCTATTTGTCGACTTTTTTATGATGACTAAATGTTGGTTTAATCCAAACTGCATGCATGCGTAGCAGTCAGTTTTATTTCGCATTTGTATTTTGGTACAGTTGATCAAAATTTAAATGGTGGCAAGCGTGTTGATTGACACGAGTTTGAGTGCAACTGGTAAATTCTGAAACGTCACGTTCAGTTAAAAAGGTGTGCTCTTGCGCAATAACATTCTTGGTTTATTTGTACTTCATGTGTAAGAAGTTTTTTTTTAACCCCCGGTTCAATTGTACAGTTGACAGAGGTGATCTTAAGAGTGGAAATTTTCAGAAATGTAGATGTTTTAAACAAGAAATTTGGCATAGAGCAGGTGTGTATAAACATTATTTATCCACTGTTTGTACAGTACATTAATGGATTGAATTATTGATTCTTTGATATGTTTATAATTGTGTGCTATGGTTGCTGCTGTAAAATATGACATTTCAAAATGCTGAAAGTTCTTTTTGGTGTTTAATAATCAAATATAACAAGAACGTCGCACACTGCAGACCGTCATCAACCCTGAACTGTGAAGTGAAATAAGGTGTCTGTCAGTCAACAGACTCCCTGGATCCATTTTAATTGCAAATGTGGACCCCTGCCAACCATGTGTACTACTTACAAGTAAAATGAGTCATTAAAACAATAGTGTTATAAGAATGCACCGGGAATCTGTTATTGCAAGTAATTGTTAGGAAACAGTTTTTGTTTTAAGAGCAAAACCACGAAGGCAAGAGGAGGCGTGGAAAGGGGGCGGAAAGTGGGCGGTGCTTCCAGGCAATGACTCTGTGACCCAGTTTTCCCCTGAGCTGCAGGTCAGCTGACACGCAACTAAAAACACTTCCTAAATCAAAGTTCAAAACCCGCAAAGGAAAAAGCAGCGACGATGCGGCTGAAAACAAAATGAGGGCACGTACTGTACGTTGAGAGTTATTCCTGAAAATCTACATCCACGTGCGCCAAATGGAAACACACAGTGTGAAGTCGAGTTCCAGCAAGCTCATGAGTCAGGATCATAAAAGCATTTCCTGATCGGGTGGACTTCCTGCTTGTGTTCATTCGGCACGGCGGTGTGCGCGCGTCAGCCGAGAGTGGATGCCGCAGTTACCGAGTGTTGTGTGTGTTCTAAAGGGCACGTTTTCTCAAGCCACTACACACGACACATGACTACATGTGAAAAAGGCGGGCACCTGCTCCTTATCTTCATCCTGGATTATTGGCGCCTACCGCACCGTGATAGACGCAATGCAGCCCAACCTAACCAACATTGCCGATCAAATCACAATTTCGCATTTGACCACATTTTGCACGAAAGACAAGGTGGCTTACTGATGCTGAGATCCGAACAAGCACCATGGATCAAATAGTACAAAACTTTAGCTAAGCAAACGTTTAGCTTTTCCTTTCACTTTTGGACATGTTTTGAAAAATAAATACGCCAGTCAAAACTGAGCATTCTTTATGAATAAAAGAGTGCTTTGAAACATAAACGCAACATGAAAATTCATCACATAAAACCTGTGCTGTGACCCAAACCACAGAACAACAAGGAAGACGTGCTTATCACAAGGGCACAGTGTTGGATTATTTTTGGATTGTACAGCTACAAAGTTCCTTATAAAAGAAAGGCGTCAGGATGGCAACTAATTTCTGAAATGGGGGATTTGAACTTCAGCTCAGAAGGGTTGCCCTGTGTCATATTTTTATGTGCCGTCCATGCTTGTGAGGGTTCTCTGATTTTCGGGTTTCTCCCACCTCTGGTCCAAAGCCAGCTCCATGACACTAATGAGAACAAGTGCACTCACTAACATGAGTACATGTGATATGAGAAGCCTTGCTTTCCAACTACCACGCAATGACAGCATCCCTTGTCATCACTGGTTGCCACGGAAACAGCTCAAAGGTTTCCTCGGCAACGGAGACCCTTCACGGCGCCGAACGAGACGCGAGGTGTTTTTAAATGGAGACGGGGTCCGGCACAATAGAAAGTGATGGCAAGCCTTAATAAACGACATACGCCTGCCCTAAACAAAGTGATTAGGAGCGAGAAAGCCAGCAGGGGGAAAGGCAAGATTCTCCGCAAACACACTGAACTGCTGCTGTACATGTGTGCGCGCGCACGTGGCGGAGACAACAACAAATGCGGCCGTCCCCGGTGAAACGCACGCAACCTGAGAAGCTGCTCAGAGGCAGATGGCTCCCACATGGCATCCCGCTAATCATGTTGCCGCGTTGCTAGGACATTGGGTTCCAAGCACCTTTTGTTTCCTTACGCATGACTGACACCACTTTTCTTACCACATACACACACAATTCCTGTGAGATAAGGCCCAACCTTAACCTTGTTTGCGTGGTAATAGAGATCAGCGCCAGGAATCGGCTGCACTGAGTGTGTGGGTGTGTGTAAGGTAAACACTGGTCAAGCTGCCTGTCACAAGCAAGGAGTGGGGGGAAAAAAAGTGCAGCGCACATGGCTCCACAAAGGGGGGGAGGGGCATCCAGTCTACTCCCTGACTCACTTGTGCAGAAGTTGAGGACAAGCTGTACTGTGTGTACTGTGCCGTCTTAAAGGGCCAGTAGCGCGTGAGGCCACGTTGCGAACACGCCGCTAAAGCCGGATCTCTCCTAGGCTTGAGGTCTTGTGACTGTGTGCTGAGCGTAAAGCCTCATCTGGCCGTGCCTTCCAGCTGGAACGGAGCACTTCACGTGGTGCCTGACAGCCCACAAGTAAAGCTTTGTGTGTGGAAAATCACATTCTTCTTCGATGGTGCATAGAAAAGGTCTACACTCCTGATCAATGCCAGGTTTTCTGTGTCATTAAACTGTGCCCCCCCCCCCCCAAAAAAAAAAAAAAATGTTATCCAACACTGAAACTGATGAAATATTTTAAGAACTAAGAAAAGATTGCTTGGATGCACAAGAGTGGACGATGGGGTAGGAACGCAGAAAGAATTCCATACTGGCTGAAGCATGGAGGTGGCAACATCATGCTTTGGGGCTGTTTTTGATCAGCTGGAACGGGCCACATTGTCTGATGCTTCTCAAATGCGACAGTTGACCACACACATATTGCATGAGGCTCTTCATTCAATACAGTACATCTGGAACGCATTCACAGCGCTTCACCTTTTCCATATTTTGTCATCTTACAGCCTTATTCCTAGTTGTATTAATCTCTTACCTCAAAATTCTACACAATACCCTATGACAGAAAAAAGTTTTTAAATTCTTTAAATGTATTCTAAATAGAACATTTAGAAATTACACATAAGCATTGACAGCCTTTGCAAGGAAGCTCAAAAATGAGCTCAAGTGAATCCTTTTTCCACACTGATCATCCTTAAGATGATTCTACCACTTAAATGAAGTCCACCAACAGGAAATTTAGTTGATTTGACATGATTTGGGATGGCAAACACCTGTCCATATTAACTCCCACAGTTAGGATACAGAAAAGATTCTGCTAAGCACACAGTGAAGATCTCAAAGGATTGGCTTCAGACCGCTCTATGAATGTCCTGGAATGGTTCGGTCAGTGCCAAGACTTGAATCTGAATGAACATCTCTGGAGAGACCTGAAAATAGCTGTGCACACGTATGTCGTCTCACATCCAACCCGGTGGACTGAGAAAGAATTACGACTGCCAAGGAAAATGGGAAGAACTGCCAAAACTTGTGGCATCATATTAAAAAAAGACTTGAGGCTGTAATCGCTGCCAAAAGTAGATCAACAAAGTATTAAGCAAAGTTCGTGAATACTTGGGATTTGATTCTTTAGTTTTCTGTTTTAACGTCAGTCATAAGGGGTATTGTGTGTAGATTTTGCGGTAAGAGATTGACTTAATACTGTTTAAAATGAGGCTGTCACGTGACATAATATGGGAAAAGTAAAGCCTTCAAATCCAATGAATGTTGTACTGTATCATCTTGTTTCAGTTACAAAAAAATTGAGTCTATCTTGCTATTTAAGGAGTACCGAGAATAAAAGAACCACAAATACGCACATGACCTATAATCCAAATGAATACAACAGGCACAGTGCAGACACCATTGCCATATATACTGTATGTACCACTAGCTTTGGTATTTCACCCACAGGTAAATATTAAATTATAAATATGATTAGAAATTGTTGTTGAACACAATACACGGCGTGACACTGCGACCGACCAACTAAAAAAGTACACCAGTGCAAAAGTTACTGTATCACTTATATGGAATGTGTATAGTACATTTTCATCACAGCGCGCGGGCAGCTGTGTCCCGCTTGCTTATATAACCCTGAAAATGATTTTGTGTCCGTGAGCAGGCTAGTTTTAAAAAAATACGGCTAATGTATATTAGCCTGATACACAAATATATAAACACACACGCACTGTGTATATACCCGCAGTGGTGTCAAACAGAATACAGAGTATCTGCTGAATATCTGTGGCACTTACTAAAGCTTCTTGTGTCTTTTAGGTACAAAGCAAGCAGAAACCCATTTAGTAATCTTGGAGGAGGGGAAAGCGAGCACCGTATTTACTGCTCTGCATTCCCTGCCCGCAGCTGGCAGCTCAACCTACGAGTACTCACTCCTCAGTCCTGCCTGCTGCAGCGCTGGGCGGAGTAGCGGCGAAGGCGGGTGACGTCACACGGCTCAAGCTAGCCATGTGCTTGTTGCTCATGTGGCCTTTTAAGCTATGAGAGGCCCGCAAGGGAGGGGCGGAGCATGTGGCAGGACTAGCACTGCATTAGGGATTACTTTTCGGCCTCTACGGGCGTGCCTATACGCTTTTCTTGCCACAGACACAGCCATTGTAGCATTTCTGACATGAAAGTCAAGGAGCTGCTAAATGACTCGCAACTAGTAGATTCACATGGCAATATCGATATCAAGATCTTTGCTGTAGATGAAAGCACAAATGAGCTGACACATAAAGAATGTGGTAAACGATTGCCCTTTGGTTTGAATTGGAGGTGGACTACATAATGTTGGAAGACAAGCAGCGGCATGAAGAATGCCTCACTAATTGGCTAAAAATGCATGTCAAGTACACAAATGATTTGCATCCAAGATCTTCAAAACAACCAAATGCCTCTTTTCATTGGTGAACAGGCAACAGCACATATGCTTAACTTTAAGCCTCTTAGTAAAACCTCACCTGAGCACCCATTTGGGACATGACGACCAAGTAGGAAAATTCCACGACAGTCAGTGCACATTCATGCTAAAGTCAGCGTTATTTTTGTAGGAATGTTGAGACAACCATCTACCTATTAAGTAAAACAATGCCATTAATGTAAAATCACCTCTCAGACTACACAGGGACATTTTGGAAAATAATCTGTCAAATAATTGTTTTGAATGTGCGGTTGATTACAGTAGGTGGGTCATCCTCCACCAGGGGGAGGGAGGATTGGGTGAAAAGCTATGCACCCACCCTGCCCTACTTTCCTTCTGTATTATTGACAGCCAAGCTGCAGCAACTCAACATCAACAGTACCGGCCTCTTTGCCGGCGAGCACCAAAAATTGAGAGGCCAGAGGCCCTTAAGAAGGCCAATTCTGGGTATATGTGGAAACAGCCTGTGTTCCGAGAAATTTTGACTATGTGAAGATAGAGATCTTAATTGTGTTGTTGGAGCAAGAAAAAAACATCTGAGAAACCTGAGAAGAACGTGTCTCAGGTTAAAGCTGAGTTCTGCACTAAAGATAGGAAGAGGTGGGGTTGGAGGGGGAAAAAAAAAAGGCCCAAGCAATGTTACCCGGGGATTCAAAATAATGTGTTGCATCTCTGCTCCGCTGTTCCACCGCATCGACACCGCACACCCCTGCCCACTGCATGGGTCTCCGCTCCGTAGCGGAGTCCCTGGAAGGTCATACTAGGCTTGTACAGGGACTATCAATTTGCGTAATTAAAAAAAAAATAAATCTAAACTTCCAGAAACAAACTAAGTTCGATTTGTCAAAAGTTTGCGGGTGTCATGATTCATTTACAATGGGTGAGTACATACAGTATTCTTTATAACTTTATTGATAGAATTGTGACTCAAACAGTAATATCCTGTAGCTATATATTTGCCCACGGTACAGCGCCAGTTAACAAAAAGGAAAGCATTTGCTCCTTTTGTCTCGATGACAATGGTAGAGAAAGAGAAAGTCCATTTTGGGTTCATCCGATCAATCAGCAAAGAAGAGGACAATCTTGTCCATGCGGAATGCTTTTTCTTTGTAAATCCAGTTGTAGATCACATTCTTTTTCCTGTTTGGTGCTTTCTAAACTGCGGAATTGACCACGATGCACGGACCAGACTTTTATAAGTCCTGCATAAAGTTCGCAAGCAGTACAGCCACGACACAGCGCGGCAGATACGCAGGATGTGGAGTCGCTCTCATTGATTAACATGGCTGTTGAGCGGGGCGGAGTGGAAACGCAACACAGTATGTGGAATCCAGGGGTTCATCTGACTGCTAAAACAGTCCAGCTAACCTTGTTACCATCCAGTGATAAACCATACCCACGTACATTGCTTCATACTGTATTTATTTTTTATGACAGCTGGATTTACTGTATGCATCCAATTTGTTTTTGACCAGCAGTTTACATGGGAATTTCATGTGACCAATAGCCAATGTGACTAGATCAAAACCAGAATGCACAGATGTCCAAAATTGCGTGGCAAAAGCACAATAAAGATAATACAAACATCAAACATCGCAGAAGGTTCATCTTACCTGGACTAACTCTGCCAACCCCTTCAATGACGGTTATTTAACAATTGGCACATGTCTAATTCAAAATATTTAGACCATATTGAATCGCCCAAGCTATTGCTATCGTTGAAAGATGCCTGATTGGATCTGAAAGTATCCGCTTCAGTGCCCTTTCTTCTTTTATTGAGGTTTAATTTCTAGAGGTTTAGGATCAGTTTAAGATTCATACATTGGGGGGGGGGGGGGTCAGTCTCTTCTACCTTGGAGAAACTGTGTCTAAATAATAGCGGCATAGAAGTGAAAAGACTACAGAGCCGGGGCGCGTCATGTGGCCACCATGTACACAAGGTGCGAAACCTTTGAGCATTGGACTGTGAATTTAACAGGAAAGATGACGTTCCGCTTTTTTGGCTGCCATTGCGTTCAAAGCACTGTTAAGTGACCCCTGACAGTTAAAAAAGGAAGACAAACATGCACTGCAGCAATAGACAGCAAACCATAGAAAAAACCATGAAAAATCAAGCACTTGTGTGGAAAATGGCTGCAACATTCCTTTTGCAAATGTAACCCATGTTAGTCACACTTAATCCAGCGCTAAAATAAGTTACAGTTTCTCTTCTTTTTGGTTTGCAATTTTATGGTCATTTAAAAGGTGTTCAGTTGTTGATATTTGAAACAGCCATTGAAAATGATGGCACCACTAATTTGCCTAATTTGGGCACTTGGCAATTGAGTCGTTTGGGATTTCAGAACTGGATGTGAATTGAGCGTCAGCCTCCTTCCTACCTGGATGTATCTCAGGGCACTTCTCAGCACACTTAGATTGGAGGTCTTCTTTTCATCAATATTGGGGATGTTTTTTTTCAGTGTCTCGAAGCACTCCTTCAAGTGGGCTCGTCTGATGGACATATAACGTACAGTATACTTGAAATAGCCTACTCGTAGACTTTTTGGAGTGTTTACATTGTCTGTAAATGCGAAAAAAACAACAAAAAACATTTTTGAGACGACACTTGAACTCACCTGTTTTTCTCGAGCTTGTTATGCACTTCTCTTGTACCTGCCCTGTAGAAGCAGACCAGAACATAGAGATTTTGACATTCAAACATGATAAATGGTGCGTAGAGTGTACTTAGATAGCAGTCTTAACTTTGAGAACCGCAATGGTGTCAGGATGTTTTCATGATGATATAACGTTACCCAGCATAGTTGACCAGCATCCCGGAACAGATTGTTTTCTACCCGAGACATATGTACCGGCTGACTCGGTATAATGTCAGTCGGCCGTTTGGGTGCGCGTATACTATGCTTGACGACACAGAGGTACTATGGCCAAACGATTTGAACGTCTTACCCCCCGGGTCTTTTCTTTTGGTCGAGTAGTCGCCCGTCTTCAGGAGGACTCGCTCGACTGCTGGGGCCATTCACCAAGTGGGCTGGCTGTATGGTCTGGGGGGGCGCTGTAGGCTGATGGGGAGGCGAGACGATGGAGCCGGGGTAGCGCTGAACGAGCTGTTGTTGGTGCGTTTGCAGCTGCTGTGTGATAGTGCTTTTGGTTTGATCAACGATCTGGCTTGGGTTGTGGTGATGATTTTGTGAAGGCGTTTTGTGGTTTGGGTCATCTGGTTTGGGTTGGGGGGAACGCGGCGGAGCTATCACACCTTGTTCCTGAGGAGATGGGGGTTCCCTTTTGGGGGAGGCACGGGAGGGAGCAGCGGGGTGGGAGAGCAATGCCACGGGGAGAGAAGGTGAGACCGTCGGGTTGGGTTTGACAACCGGGATGGGGATGACTGCGATGGGCATGGACGGGGGAGGCAGGGAGGGCGGTATGGAGGGCAGGGGACGATCAGTGAAAAGCTCCTCTGCTTTAAAAACATTGTTGACGTGGCCTCTGCAGTTGTACTTATTCACATCAGTGATCCTTTGCTCCATCAACAGATCCAGATGCAGCTTCTCTTTCAGTTCATCCTCTGCAGACAATAACATTACATAGGTTATATCACAGCATTTGTTTTAGCGTAGGCAAAGACCCATTCACGTGCATAGCATGCAGAAACCCATTCAATCATTCATTTGCTGTACCATTTTTTTCTCTCAATCGGCTTGCAAGTGTGCCGGATCCCATCCCAGCTGAATTTGGGCAAGACTTTAGCATACCCTGAATCGGCCAATTTCAAGTCACGGGAACCTTCGTCCGCATTCGCTTTTATGAACTGTGGGAGGGTGGAGTGCCCAAAGAAAACTAAGCAAACACAGAGAAGGCATGCAAAGTTTTGATTGGAACATGTGAGCGTGAAGCACTGGCAAACCGCTGCTCCGTCTGCTTAAATCCTCCAACGCAATTATTAACCACCAGGCCTGCACAATAACATTAGTCGTAATCGCCTTATTTTGACTTTGGAAAGTTCTTTGGTGAAAATTGTTGCTCCTACTGCAGCCGCAGGTGAATTAATAACCACGCGATTATCAATGATGGACAGGGAGTCAACTTTACATTTAAAAAGCAAATTACTGATTTGATGACATCTGCAGTCACTACTTACTACACTGAGCAGATTGTAACACGCACGCCCACACTTGAGTGGCATGTACGCATATGCAGCATTTCTGCATGCAAGATTTTGAGTGTGGAATAGTAAATGTAGAACCAATTATATGCAACCCCTTTGTGACGTATATAGCTTGATGAAGAATTCTGTCTTGTTACTATGGCATTAGTGATATCACTCATAGAACCTGGAGACTCAAGGTTACAGGGCTCGTAGCTCCAAATTCAGGCACGCTTTTACATTTGGTTGAAGAAGAATTGCGCTGAGAGATTAAAAAAAAAACAACAAACAAAATCAGATTTTCAATGGGAAGGACAGTAAAGGCTGGAGTGTTGTGCAGCACTAAGTCTTCTGACAAATGTTTCTACAGGCTCCACATTAAGTAAAACTATATGAAGGGCTGCCAAAACAAGGGCTATTACATAACTGCAGCACATAGCAAAACTGGCCTGGTTGCCTACATGCACTGACCTGCTGCACAGCAGCTAGAAGCTGTAGCAGCGGCAAGAGGAAGAGGAGGAGGAAGAGAAGAATTCCAAGCAATTCGAGCAATGTGTGGGAGGAGCCACAAGGAAGAAATGGAGCACTCACTCCAGAGCGCTTGTGAAGACGGTAAACATCGCTAACAGGCAACACCAGTGTTTCCCAGCATTTATCCAATCAAAGTACATGTTGTCGTCAGGACAAATCTCACAGCGCAAGAGCAAACTACGTCACAAAAACAGCGCTGATGTCAGGCTCAGGCCAAAGCGTGGTCACATATTCAGTTCACACGAGATCTGTTCTTGTTTGTTTTACAAATTGACCAAGTAAAAAGTTAAAAATGTCTCTCATCAGTGATGCTGATTTGTGGTTTCCTGAAAATTGTTTTTTTCAAATGCATGGATTCCACATGATGCGAAAGATACTTTGACATATATTAGCTTGTCAAAATTTGCTTGATTTACAAAGCAGTATGAAACTTGGCTTTGTTTGTTTGTCCACACAACCTATACTTTTTTGAAATCTGGGAACAGGTGGATACACTGGTTAGTTGTCTCTATCTCCACTAGTTTGTGGATTAGCTTTAAATTATTATGCATGTCACTAGGATACCAGCATACATAGATGAACAAAGATACATAATTAGCAGCAAATACTTTTTTGGACCAATGTGGTGGTGTACCGTGTGGGAATCAGTGTGTTAACACATTTTTTTTTTTTACCATTTAAAGTGTGGTCAGGTGCTACTTTTTGAGAACAGATCCACTTGTGGAATGACCTACAGATGTGTTCATCTATCTAAACCAGTGTCTAAATAACAGGAAGAACAAAAACAATGCTCTTCCAATAGAAGGCAGAAGATAAAACTCGCTCAGTATCAACCACCTGTTATCACACAAAGAAAAATATCTGTGTGCATCACTTAAGGAGCTTTACAAGTTGTGTGTTGTTGGTCACTTTTACATATACTGAGTTATTAACATGTATATCCCTTTCAAATAATCCCGCCTCAATCTTTTTTTTTTATTCATGAAGTGACAAACAAGCAATGCAAAACGAATTAACCGTATCAGTGGATCCGCCAAATATTTCAAAGGATTATTACCACAAGTAAAAAAACAAGAATATTTATAATTCAAAACAAACGTTTTACTATCGAGGCTGTTTTGTGGACGTTGGAGGGCAACGCGTCAACGAGCCGTAGTGAGTCATCATCTTATACACAATCTTCGGGAAGGGTTGCCCGACGCGCACGTGGTGAAAGGGGCGTGTCCGGATGGTACACGTCACCTACAGACAGGGCTCTCGGGGGACTATTTTTATTTTCCCTCAATACAAACAAGCAAAGAGAGCAGCCTGTGGCGCGCAGGCTTGTTTTCAAACCTGGGTCCACGTCCCGAGTGACGGTCGAGGCCCCCCACAAACTCGCAGGAAAACTTGACAGCAAAACGTCATGTGAGGCCACGCGACGTCACGCTAATAAAAAACGACAGCGCCCATTCGCACTTATTAGTCAGAATAGCCCAACACATCCTCAGTCAGTCACACACAGCATATAACGCGGTCATTAAAAAGTGCGCTGCATGATGGATGCGTGCGTCCGCGGCGATTGCCAAGAGGGAAAATCGTCAAAACAAACTTTAATCTGTAGCTCACGTGGTGGGTGAAGTTATAACAAACGAGTTAAATAGACAAGATCTTACCACGTGCTCTCTGTTGTTGCTGGGCTTGCAATTCCAAAAATTTTGCAGCTTCGAGGAGCGTTTCGATGCTCATTTCTGTCCGCTTGGAAATATTCCCAGTCCAAAACCAAGCAAAAGAAAAAAAGTAAAAAGCGAGGGGGCGACGTAAGCGGACGCGAGATGTCTGTTGAATGATAGAGGTAAGCAAGACACAGAGGGCGATCCCCGCGATGAGGAGGGCAGGAGGGTAAGCGGACACCCCCCTTGCGTGAAAAGCGAGTAGAAGTTCCGAACAAGATGGCGCTCAAAGTAGTAGGAACAAATTAGGTTTGTGAATCACGCAGCTACGAGTAGCCGCCCACACAAGCCAACGCCACGGGGAGCCACCCAAAACACGGAGCGGGTCTCACTGGACGGGATTCACGACTACTATAAATTGAAATAAATCAGCATGCAATAAAAACACAGTATTCTCGTTCGTTGCATGCTAACGAGGGATCTTGCAAGAACATTTTAAGACTCACCAAAGAATACAAAAGAGTATAGCTTCGACAATTTACCTGGACTATGTGAGAACATTTGGAACATTTATGCTACCACATATATAACAAAGTACTGCAGTTGAGGTACTTGCAAGCGGGAGTTGTGCCACGTGCTCGATAAAGTTTTTCAAAGAAACTTGATGACTGCCACATTGCTTGTGGAATTGCACGTAAAAGCGTTGCTGCGACTATTTCGCAAACGTTCTTGCTAGAATTGGCACCTTGTTTGACAAAGTACAGTGACAACGTCGTCAAAAAGTTCTCAGAAACGTGCATCAAACTGGGGAATACTTGCGTAACGCGCGATAGCGTTCATTTAACTCCGGTGACGTAATCGTGCTTTGGCTGGTGCGATGGCGTCAAAATGCGTGCTGTGTGATGTTTGGTTGACGGATTCAGGTAGAAATAAATATGAAACACCTTTTGGGCCGTTTCGTGTCTTGAAAGATAGTGAAGGGTGATGCAGAACTGCTGTTGAATGGTATTTTGCATGTGTGACCGTCACGTTTACATGAGTTCACTTTCGTCGAGGAAACAGAAAACCGTTGCAAATATCGGAAACAGTTTACAATTTGGCGCCAATAAAAGGAAACAAGTCAGATTGAGAAATACGCTCCCTCTTGTGGAAGATTGAATAGCTACAGCAATGTTATACTGTATTTAGCCTCCCCTTAGATAATCGACATAGTTTATTTCACATTCATGCACAAATGTTAGGGTCACTAAAGTAGTCAACGCTGAAGCAGGCCGGTTCTAAAAACACCTTCATCACCCTTTTCGGGGCATTGTGATTTTCTGGAATTGTTGTCATTCACTATTTTAGAGAGATGGCTATACATTACAAATGAAAGCTGGCGCAATTCCCACTAGCCTTGTCCCAAGTTCCAAACAGGATCAGTAGTTCAGAAATCCTATATCAAATGGTTACCACAAGCATCACAAAGCAGGCAACATTTTCATAAAATGACATTTATAGCCAGTGTTTGGCAATAGGAAATATAAAAATCTACAATACTGATTACCTGACACAGCACATTTCCATTACTTTGACTACTATTGGCTGGTACAAGTACTAAACAGTGGGTAACCATTGTTACAACATGTCAAAAGCGGCTCTCCATTCAGTTTATATCCAGTATGTCTACTGTGGAAATCTCGGTTCAGGAATTTGCAACAGCCTTTAAAAGTGTGTTCCTCAGGAAAGTGCAGAGCTGGTTCATCAGATCCTTATTCTGACCTTCCACCCAGTGCATCTCGACCACTGCATCACTCCCTTCGTACAGCACATTCAGCAGACACTTAAACAGGAAGCGCTCCACTGACCCCGGGCTTTCTGGTTGTTTTGAGGACGTCTCGCTTGTAGTGTGGTCGGCGTCCTCTGGCTTGCGACCAGGCGTCACTGCCACATCTTCACTTGCGACCTTTTCCAGCTCCTGATTCACATCACCTGCAGTGTCCGTAACCTTCACGCTTTCAACAGAAGGGTCACTGTTGCCAATGGACTCCGGGGTGACCTGCTGCTCATCTGACTCCTGAGTGGCATCCTCCTGCTTGTTTTGGGTGTGAGACGCTCTCGGCAACTCTCGCAGCTGGCGCATTTGTTCACGTCGCTTCTGCCGCCCATGAACCCAAGTGTTCTCCACAGCGGTCAGGAAGAGGCTCTGTTCCTGCTGCCTGCAAGGAACACGCTTGTGCAGCACCTACGGGCAAAAGAAACAATACATAGCATTACTGGACGCAAGGATCTATTGAACATTTGCCTTGGAAACAGCTGGAGGTAAGAGCAAGGCTAAGAAATATGGCCAAAAAAATAAAATCTCATATGCTTCAATAATTCTTGATGATTATGATATTAATTTATTTTAAATGGAAGAAATCATTTGAACAAATATTATGTAAATGTTTGATTTATTAAAAAAATCCAGAGGAAAATATTCAGACAAAAATAATGAATATTGATTTAAAATGAGTTTCACCCAATTTTCTTGGATTAGTTAAAGATTAACTTTTAAGCAGTATTTGAAACTTTGGTGGATTCAGCTTTGTTTTTTGTTTTTTTTAATTGGTGCGGTATTTGCATTTTAGCTGTGTTGCTGTTGTTTTGTTTTTAGTTTACATTAGTTTGTGATTTGCTGCAAAGTTGTTTTTTTTAGTAGTAATACTGTGTAAAGACGTTGTGGAAAGCGTTATGTCCATCAACATATAAACATATGTCACGAACAGATAAAAGTGCTCCAGCTCAGCATCAATAGGCTTTTACCATCATTTATGAGGGTATCGCTGAGGTGAGAAGTGTAGTTCAGCACGAATGCGGGACGGAAAATGACCCATCTACAAAAGACATGGTGCCAAAAACGTCACAACTAGTTTTTAACTTGTTTGGAGCTATTTCACCTGTGCTTTGTGACAATGATTTGACGTTTCAGTCTGGAATGCTCCCATACTTTGACCATTTTCTGATACTATTGACACATTTCTGTCAACCACATGTGCCAACACAGTAAGTACATAAAATACAAAAAGCTAAAACATAGAGTGGTTGATTTTTTTTTAATGCGCTGTATACATTTCCTATACGCTGAGTGTGAGAATTGCGCAATTGCGCTACTTATACTTAACATTTATAGCTTGTGCATAACTTGCTTTGTGATAGTCCATTTATTTTGTCGTTTTTAGCTGTAGAAAATTACGTTCATTCATTTGAAAACTAAACTCTAATCATTATTAACCTATTAATGCCTATAAAAACACAAGGCCTGAATAACAAATGCATTAATTGTCCTTGAAAAATATTAGTGATCAAATTGTCTCAATCCTTTTTTATTGTTAAAATGGCTAAATAGGTTGACTATTCCTTTTAAATGTCACAAATAGTTAGTACCGACGATAAACATGTCCCGTAAACCACCCATAACCCTAACCCAAATCTTTGCTTTTTAAAATGACAAAGTAATCAAATTCAACATTGCCCAGCGCTTGGTAGTAGTAACCAAGTAAAGCCAAAGGTGTGCACGTGTAATAAGCATACATTTAGTCAAACAGACCACTGCGCAGAAACAACTCACCCTCAGCTCCGTGAGCACCTTCTCCATTAGAGCCGTGATGCCTTCCAGGGGATGGCTTTCAACACAGCCCTGTGCACGGGCCTTCACCTGGAGCTCCTTCAGAGCCACGTGCGGAAGGGTGAAGGAAAGAGGCTTCTTTGCTCTTTCCAATTTACGCTTCTTACTAGGAGGTGACTGACACAGTTTGGAGAAGAAAATAACAATGTATAAGATTGAAACTTGGTATCGGCAGATCCTTAAAATCAGGTGACTTTGACTCAGAATCGGGTGCAAAATACGGAATTGGGAAATTCCTAATCAACAACTAATCGATTGTCTGATTAATCGATACATATTTTCAATAGTCAATGAACCAATACCTTTTTTTGTTGACATTTCTTAAATGCTCATAATTTCAGCTCCAAGAGTAAATATCCAATTCTTGTCATTCTCCATTAAAGTGGACTAAGTACCTTTGTTTTGAATCCAAACATTTGCTTTTTACTATGGATAAACTGATCGACACGTTTTCCTATTTTATGACATTACAGACAACATAATCATCATATCACTTGGGTATACGGTACTAAATTAATAATTCAATTGTGTTTGTGCATTTTCTGTAGTCATTTTGAAATAAACCTTTTCATAAAAGAACGGAGATGAAAAATGTCTTTAAAGATCCATTTGACAATGAACGACAGATTAACCATTGGTTGCCTCCATACTAGAAACTAAAGCTAAAGGCCTCAATCAGTTAGAAATTCAGCAAAAATTGAAATGTGTTCTTACAAGGTGTGGTGAGCTCAAGTTGACTAACAGTGGACACCACTCAAAAAACGGTACACACCAGACTATAATTAACAACCCCTTTGATATTCCACTACAAAGTGTCATGACTTTGCGGTCGAGTGCTCGTCTCCCAACTGAAAAGTTGTGGGTCGATGCCTGACCCTAGCAACCATTTCGAATTATTCTTGAGCAGAGTACGGAGCCCCTTGATGTTGCGTCATGAGTAGGTGACTGCAAATTCAACTGTAAAGTGCTTTGAGGGCCTGATACCGCAGAAAATCACAAAATAAATGAGGCATACTCACTTACATTTTTGAAATTCACTTTAAGGACACTACAAATGCCACGTATCTCAGACAGACCATTATTGCTGTAAAGCATAATATAGTCAATGTCTGCATGTCTGTGGTTGTTAGAAAATGGACAGCTTTAAGCACGGACACAAGAGGGAGCTCCAAACACATATTCTCCACTGGACCTGCAGCGCCTTCTAATTACTGCACCTTATTTGTGTTGCCCTTTTAAGTCAAACTGTAATGGCTGTAGAGGTCATTAATCAACCGTACCTCAGGACAACATTAGCTGCGCTGCAACCCTTCCTTGCACACCCACATGCCAGCGACTTTTCAGTGTCACTCACAAAGGCTCTGCAGCCTGGCGGAGGGCGTGAAAGGAGGCGAGGGTCTGCAGTGACGGAGCAGACAGCATGGCCGACTGACCTACAAACTACAGCAGGGAAGGAGTGAGTGGGCTGTGACCTTCACGGGGTGCACGTGTTCTGAGTACCAAGTTGCCCCACCTCAAGAAGCTGCTATATGACTTTGTGTGTTGTCATTTTTTTTTTTATGTCACTGAAATATCTACGTATCTGTGCTCTCAATTTACAGACAGAATTAGAAGAATGTCTGATGCCGCGTAGCCCAACACTGTAAGCTACAATAGCAAACAGATTAATACCTTAAGTGTGCCTCTAAGGCATTGATTTTTGTATCAAATGCAATCTGATAATGCAAGGGTTCTAAATGTTACAGCTGGTGTGTGTGTGCGCGCATCTAGTTTTTGCTACATGGTAAGAACCAAATCTTAGGTTTTCCTATCTTTGTGGTAACCTCTTGTACGTGTGGGGACCCCACAAGTTCAGACCTCTTTTGGAGGGTCAAGACCTGCTTTTAGACTATAGGTTGGAACTAGATTTTGGTTGAGGTCATGGTAAGGGTTAGGATTAGGCAATCATTTGTGGTGGTTAGGGTTAGGAAATGCATTAGGTCAATGGATATCCCCACGATGATAAAAAAACTATGCGTGTGTGTGTTGCGGTGATGGTGGTGGGGTGGAGGGAGTGGTCTCTGCCCCTGTATTTGGTAAGGAGAGCACCAATAAACATAATTTCCTCTTGGTTTTGCGTAATTGAGCTTCCCTGAAGACAAAATTACAAGATATTCCCATTTTACTCAAAGGCTTCATAATAGACCTTCTCATATATTTCAGTTAAATAAAGCCTCTTTCCGTTTAATATTTGTTTACCCCAACTCACATTAACAGGCAAGCAGGCCAACTTATTAGACAAATAAATAAATAAATCGGCCAAGCAATATGGATCAAAAACAACCAGGTCTGCTGCCTTGTCGCTACAGTATTTATAGTGCACAATAGTCAAGTTTGATTATTTTACAATTAGGCAAACACTTATACTTAACCTAAAGGCACAATCACAATACTGTGGTATACTCCCCCTCACAAAATGTTTAGGAGAAACTGTGTCTCAAGGCTCAGCCAAAACCAAATCTAATCGAGTCACACTCCATTTACCAGATATGCATGATAATGTGTGATCATATACCAAAAGATGAGATTGGGCAACCCAGGAATTACGGGCCATACACAAATATTCAACATTTAGGAACATTAAAATAGAAAAAAAATCAAAAGGTTGGTGACCTTTTTGTCATATACAGAGAAACCTCAAGAGTACTACAGGAAAGACAATTCTTCATTATGCTGGCATTTTTAACCATAAAATAGACTTATTAACATCCCTACACAAATGCATCAGAGGGTTTTTAATTCTTTGGTTACCTGGCAACACAACACCACAAACGCTACAAAGATAGTCATGTTGCCAATAATAGGGGCCCCATGTCAACTGACCACAGTTTCTTTTCCAAGGCTTAGCAGCACTGTTCTAGCATACGCTAACCGACAGATGTGGTTGCTATCTCATTTTGCCGACATACTGTACTTCCGATTTTATACACTTTTCTTACTGAAGATTTAAACTCGATCTGTGTCAATTAGAAGAAACACAACAGGGAAAAATGTAAGTGTTCAAAAATTCTTTAACTCAATGCCACACACTTTCCTCATTTTACATAGATTTTGGTGATTTTCTAAACATAAGTGTCTTCTTAAAACAGTTTAGTGTCATACAACTTATTTTGTGCATTTCATTTTATTTCAAAAAGAAATGTTCACCTCCACTGATATGGAGTAAGAGCACTGTCAGAAAGACATATCCGTGTTTAACCAATCAGATGAGTACGATTCTTAAATTGCGTAGTTTGAATTGTCACCGTGTGAGTACAAGTCTAAATTGTGTGTTTTTTTTATTTTTAATCCGTTTTTCAATAATATATGGATTTGGAATCATGGGTTTATTAGCTTGCAAGCTATAGAATTATGCAAAGATGTTACAATGCTTCGTAACAACTTTGGACCAATCCTCAGGTGAAGCATCATTAACAGCAGATTGTTTGCAACGTGAATGTTGAAGTTATTCATAAATTATTTTAAGAAATTGGACCGACGGACTTATGACCGTAGCTTGCAAGCTAATGATCTGTGACTCCAAATCCAGATCGACTTACTTTGCCTGGTAGCTTGGCGTGACATCATCTAATTTGCATGTTAAACTCAAACACATAAGAAATGAGTCATGCATCCAAAGACACATGAGAGATTCGTGCACAAACGTAAAGTCGCGTCTCGCAAAAGGTCATAGTTGTACAAATGAGACTTGTACTCAAAACACTTTGCATTCGCAAGTTTTCAATTCGTATTCATGGTTAAAACAATCAAACATACACAATTTAGACTTGTACTCCCATGAAGACAATTCAAAGTCAACACAATTTAGTCGTACTCATACGAATGATTAAACATGAAAACGAATGGTTAAACATGCATACGTCTTTTTGACAGCAATTTTACTTTTCCACCCTGTGATCCGCAACACAATTGAGTAGTGTAAATGCATGTTCTCGTTTTCAAAATTTTGGAAGTATTTGAACCTTTTTTTTTTTTCAAAAAAGTACCACAGTGCACAATGTAAAATGCTCAACAACTCTGCCTCAGCACTGGACACTCATTTCTAGCTTGTCATGAGGTATTCTAACAGCTATTAGCATGGGTACATTGGATCAGGTCTCAAAGAAAACAGCACGCAAGCACAGAGAAAAATCAAAATCCTAGTGAAGTATTTTTAATCCTTTCTCCATTCAGGTTGCTATGACTAGTTCTTTGTTCTCGTTATGGATAAAATAGTCTTACGTATACTGGTTTAAAAGCAGCAAGGTAAATACCAGAAGTCGAATATGAAAATGACCTGGTAGCCAAAGGGTTAAGTAGGTCACAGCTGCATGCGTGCCACATATGTTTAAGAGCACATGTAACATTAATGAGCTCCCCTCATGCACATGCACGTATAGCTGATATCATAGGAAGACAAGCATCTGGGCAAAAAGAGTCACCCATGCATGGAGTTCTATGCATGCAGAAGCCTCTGTCAAGACATACGTTTGTGAGTGCAAGGGGATGGCCGAACAGTGTCACAGGAACAAATGTAGGGCAATCATTCTGCTCAAGTGATTTTATACTAGAAAGGCCAAAACAGTCTCATCAAACAAACACACAGCTCACGCATCTGCTGAGCAGCCACTTCCAGTTGTTTCTGTCAAGCACACCGACATTAACATCAATCATGTTGACTGATAGCGTTTATTGTTGTGTTTTCTCCAACACTCTCACTGTCCACACAAGACAAAAGCTAGTGAGCGTGCACATTTCTTGCCCTAGCAACTGTTGCTAGGCTACTGCTAAACTAAAACCACATAAAGCTCTCCCTGGAGGAGTAACAAGACCGTGTGATGGAAGAATGAAAGATGCAGTTAAGGGGCTAAGGATGGAGGAGGTGCATTATTGAGTAGATGGATTTTGGATGGTGGAAACGCCAGCCAGCAGGCGGAGACAAGCCCGAGCATTAAAATGGCCCACTGAGGCCTGCTAAGACTTACCGGAACAATGACATCATCATAGAAGCTCCAGGCCAGCGCCCATCGCATGGTGCGCCCCTGGCAGAATTCTGTGTGCGTCACTTTGGATACCTGGAATCAACAACAAAGAGCATGGAGCACTCATACAGTCATGCTAAAAGTGGATGATTTTTTATGAGAAAAACAAATAATTGAGCTATTTTTTATGCGATTGTCGATCAGGGTTGTCGGTGAACTGAAGCTTATCTCTCTTCGCTTTGGGCAAGAAAAGGCAAATCCTGGAATGGTCAGTCAATGGTGCAAAAAACAAAAGTTTCTTTTTTTTTTAATCCACAGTGTCACCACATGTTGACTATTATATCTGAGCACTGGCGCAAAAAATGTGGCAGGGTATTCTCAGGTAATTTCATTTCATTTCAAAAAGCATAAACGTATTTAGGAAAAAAAAACTTGGTAGATGGGTGGCATGAGCTAAAAAAGAACTCAAAGAAGATCCAGTAAAGGTCGAAAGATTAACAAATGTATTTTCCGTTTTCACTGTTCTACTCTACTTGCACTGAGGCCCCAAGTGGGGAAGACTACATCACATGGTGCTGCAGGGGAAAAATATCTTAAAAGCATACTTTATTTATTTTTCTATTTTCAGTATTAAAGGAATTATTCTGTCTATACGTAGTTATTTTGATAACCAAAATATTTTTTTTACATACAATTAATACTTTCAAAAACACTTTTTTCCACGTGCTCTCAACTGAAAAGGACATCACTGCATCCTGTGTGCTCAAGAGTCAGTTAACGACCAACCGTGGCTCACGTGTTTTCTGGGTTTGGTCATGTGACCCTGAGTGATGTTCTGTCAAAGTAAGTAAATTAAGCATCAGCTAATGTGTGTGTGGGGATTGCAATCCCTGCTCGCTTGCAATGACTATCGCCTCCTCGTAGCAAAAATACATACTATACATGCTAAGTGAGGTCATGGTTCATAGGTGTGAATTTTTTTTTTCGTCTGTTCTTCAGATTTTCAACCAAAAGAATATGGATGGAGAGGTGTTTTTTCTTATGTTTGAACCACTCTTAATGTCCAATGAAGGACACTTAAGGAACATTAGCCTTCAAAGCCACATTCAAACTGACATGCTGTTCCCATAAAATCTGAATGTCCAAATCAGATTAAACATGCGCTCTCATCTGAAGTCAAACAATTTGAAAAGTATGTGTGAAACATCTGCTTAAAACAGCATTCAGTTGACCAAGACATGCAGAAAAACAGTTTGTCACTTGGTTACTGTACTGTGAAAAAAAACTAGGTCTTCTCTAAGAATACAGGCTGACAGATATTCTAAAACAATAAGAGTGATTAAACAATTTGCGTGTTAACTATATGCGTTTGTTTCTTACATTCCCTGTACCTTTGAATAACAGCCTGTTCCCTGGCTGCTTGCCAAAGCTGCACTCATGTTGATGAGCAGCCGTAGCAAACTACATTGTCAGGAGAGTGCAGGTGCAGCAAACCATAGAAATGAATGTCTTCCTCTTTCAAGCATGTGAGAGAAGAGACTGGCACGGGACTACAGGCCTGATCCAGTCAAGAGTCATGAGCTAAGCTATTAGTTCCAGCTAATGACACTCATAGCTTTTCAGCTCCACAATGCCTTGTGTGCCAGTCATGCATTGCTACCAGAAATCGGTGCATTCATGGCCCGCCTGTGACAATGCTCAGTTTGCGTGTTAGATATAGAGAATCCATTTTGGGTGTCTGTTCCCCTATCAGGCACTTCTAATGTCAAAAGTATGAGGAAGGAGGATTAGGTCAAGTACAGTATGAGGATTCATTTTAACTTCTGTTTCTACATGCGAGATAAATGATCTAGATTACGTGAATGGAGGCTAAAGAATGCAGTTAGTATTGAGTCTAACTTGCTCAATCAATAATCAGACCTTCTTTAAAAGCAAGTTAACGTATAAATGACTGAAAGACTGACTGCTTTGTAAGACACAGGTGTTGTTTTTCAAAGCATGCAAATGTTGTGTTCCATCGAATGGGCCACTCACCCCTTGCTTCCTAAGCTCCTCCTTTAGTGGGGTCAAGCTACATTTCTTCCCCAGCATGCAACTGTACCACCTGCAGAAACAAACATCCATATTAAATGGGTACCTATAGATCCAACAAGCAGAAATAATATAACATCAAAAATCCTCTCGGGCATAGGTCTCAAACTCCAGTCCTCAAGGGGCCGCAAACCTGCATGTTTTTCATGCCGCTCTCCTAAATACACCTGATTCAAATGATTAGGATAATTGACGAGCTCTTGCAGCGCTTGCTGATGAGCTAATAATTTGAATCAGGTGTGCTTATGACAGAAGCTTTGAAAACATGCAGGAAAGCGGCCCTCGAGGACTGGAGTTTGAGACCTATTCTTTAGGGATAATACAGTGTTCCCTCGCCATTTTGTGCTTCACTTTTTGCGGCTTCAGTGCTTCATGTTTTTTTCTAAAATATATACTGTATATGCAGACTGCCATATATTGATATTGTAGATGTGGTGTTAAGGACACTTCACTGCTTTACAACAGCGCCTACCTGATGTACTGCAATAACACGCCCATGCTCAGTCTAACGTGGAGTCTGAACCAGACTAACAGCATGTTAATATTTGGTCTCATTCAGCCACAAATAAAGGGCACTTTTACTTAAAACTAAACAACTGCTTGTCATTCTTCATTGATGGAAGTCATGGCATTATATAAGGGCATTTTGATCCAAAAAGATCTCCAGAAGCAAGTTTGAGCGAAAATGTGATCCTCTTCACAATTGTTACAGGCGAGCTATGTGTATATAAATGTGCATAGAAGGGAGGGGGGAGTGGTAATTACTGGATCAAATTACCGTAAACTCCGCACTATAAGGTGCACATAAAAGTTTTAATTTTTTTAAAAAGCTGATGGTGCGCTTTATGATCAGATGCACCTTATATATGGGTCAATATTGAGATTGGGATTCGTAGATGGGGAATGAACTGATAAAGTAAGCTTTACCTGTTTCTTTTGTGTGTTTACAGTTGAACAAGGCCGGTCATACTGACATTGAGTTATTATGCTATTGAGAGTTTAAAGTTATTGAGTTATTATTGTTATTACTTTTATTACTTTAATGTGATTAAAAAAGTTTAATAATATGTCATTAATTGAGGGTGCGTCTTATAATCCGGTGCGCCTTATATATGGAAAAAGTTTTAAACTATGCCATTAATTGAGGGTGGGCCTTTTGAATCAATTTGGATACATTGTGTTTATGTGGCTGATAAAAAAAAAATATATATATAGTGTATACAACAGCAAAAAGGTGGCTTCAGTCATTTATATTCTTTGATGCAATTGTAAGCATTTACCTTTTGACTGCAACCTTTAGTGCAGGCTTTCAATTTTTTCCAAAAACAGGAGGAATGGGGCTGTTTTAGTTTTAGAGCTTTACTATGACTCACTACATTTACGTGTTGCTAACATTAGACAAGGCTCTTGTCGCAGCTGGGTGCTTTGCATTTATGTGATAGGCTAAACTTGAGCTGCTTTTGTGGATAGCAAGCTCCTTCCTACAAATAACGCATATATCACTCTACCTTTATCAAAGATAGATATGTATGATGTGTGGTTGTATGAAGTCATACAGCAAGTAATTTAAGTCATCTAGTGGCGCCACATTTTTGTCTTTCTTTTTTCCCCAACAGGGAGCCAAATAGGTATGATGTTGACTGGGCATTGTGAAGCATTTTCCCATTGGATGTTTGAAGTAAAATATGGTTATTTGCATCCAAGCAGTGAGCAGATTATGTTTTTATTGAGTTCAGGTTTCCGATGAGTACCAGTGGGCTATCACAACGAGTTATCAGCAGACTGCTATGCAAAGAAATTGTTGGTCACAAAGACCAGTATGAAAATCTGGGCCGATTGGGACTGAGTAAATTGGTTGTGACATCAGATGACACAATGAAAAAGCGAATAGCTCTTATAGTGTCAGATGTGTCCCACAGTAGGGAGCAAATGCCCAACGCCGCCAATATGGCTTTTCAGTCACTTGAAGAGTATGCAGCTGCTAAATGATCCTGGTCAAAATCATGCTCCATTTTTCAAGTGCAGCCATATTTACTAGAGATAAAATCTTCACATCAATGACATGATAACTGCAGAACATTATGATCTTCAGTATGCACTTGCACATGTTTTATTGGGTACAAATGGGGATTTCCCCTATAATACAGGAAGATAATGAATAGGGGGAGATTGGGAGAGTCTCGGTTGGTGAAGCTGGCAGTGTTGCCATGGACACCTGATTGCTCTTTTGTCCCAGCATGCTTTTAGGGTGGGAGTGACAGCAGGCTGTGGCCTGAATGCCAAACCTTGGAAGGAAACAATCCTTTCTATGCGCTCTCTCTCTCTCTCACCTGTAAACGTGCATCAAAGTACCGCAAGAGCAGGCAGGTGTTGACATCAGTCTTTCTGGGACATACAGGTGTGGCATGTCTAATTTGTTTTAATGGTCCCCTGCTGCAGCCCCCTCTCACTCTGCTGCCCCGGTGACAGCACTGTGATGAGGAAGGAGGGGTTGCTAAAGTGGAGCCCACCCAAACACAGATGTTCCCTGTGGGCTCCCAGATACTGCGTGGGGTGATTATGTGCCAAAATCGTTAAAGTGACTGTTAAGTGACAGCTCCATCAATGTGTGCAGTCCAACCCTTTTGCCCACTGCCCCACTTCTGCACTCTCGGGATACATTTTCACCTCTCAGAGCCTCTCAAAAATTCTGAATTCTCAGAAATTTTTACCACACCCAGTAAAAAACTGGCTTCATACTTTCATGTTTTGTTTCATGTCACCACTCCCTCTAGGGGAAGCTTTCTTTGTTCCTCACCGCAAGCGTTTCTTGAGCTGCAGGCTGTCATGAATGATCCTCTTAACAAACTCCAGTTCGCCGCCCTCCGCCATGATTTCTGTCACCCCGCCTGTGTTCACTGAGCTGGGAGGCGGCCGCCGTGCATTCCTTGAATTGACCCCCTGCAGCCAGCAGCAAGACAGACAGAGATTAAGATCAAATCCTATTAAATGTCTGTTACTATCTATGTAAACAAATCCTGCTTCAGACAGCCACCTTGCAAGCATTTGGATTCTAAATGTTCAAACCTCTAATAATAAATCAGTTTAAAAAAAATGAGAGGGTTCACCTTGGCTTCAAGCTGATTGGCAAAAAAAGGAGGGTTGCACATGCAAAAGTCATACACAATTTCCGTCTCTTCTTTCAAAGCATCCATCAGCAGAGTCTTCTGGGGAACTTTGACCACTGTAGTAGACAAAAGAAAAGCAAGTGCTTAATGTTATGACTTTTCCCACAAATCAAATCTGACTTTGCTAAGATTAATATGACAGAGATAATCCTCTCTACTTCATCCAAGTTGTGTTTTCCTGACGCTCAATACGATGCTTAACTCTTTTAGTACCATACTCATTTTAAGACCCTCCTCAAGCCACAAAAAAGGGAGGAATTTTATGTTTTCCCCCTTTTTCATCATTCAATTACTATATGTATCATGTATGAGTACAATGTGCTTCCTGTAATTTAATGTTGACAAGTTTCTGACAATATAAAAATTTGGAAGAACAATAATATGCTCGCATTCCCCAAAGTCCTGCCACCACCCACCTCCAGTGTGTGTTGCAAATCGCACTTACCTTTCACCAGGTCAGACAAATGGTTCTGCTCCACATTCCTGGTGGCGTAGTCAAAGCATATATCGTCAACCTCAGTTGCAAGGAAGTACCAGCCATTCATTGAGGCTCCTAGTAATGGGTAGATACAAGAAGCACCAGTGCCTTGGGGGTGGGGAAATAAAAAAGTGAAGTGTGAGGTCCTGTTCCAACGTTTATTTTAATACCAAATTTAATATTTAATTATTTATTTTTGATTATTGAAGTTTTTGAAAAGATACTGGATGAAAAAAAAGATAAATGGCATAAATTAAAACATTATTAACGATAAATTCAAATCAGTGTGTTCAGGACTGAGCTGAAACATCAGCTTGTGACTGAGAAATTTTCGCTACCGATGTCAATGCCTCTACGTAGTTGCTTCTGGCCATCGATGAGATCCTCGACCCAGTGGATGTAGTTAAGGCGCAGAGGGACCGTGGGAATGAGGCGCTCGAGAGGAATCTCGATGCTCAAACCAAAATCCTCCTTCAGCAGGGTGCAGGTCAAAGCTCGCACGGCCTCTGGCTCCTTGAAATTCACTCTGAGAGGTACACAAAAGAATGATTACACCAACATCCAAACCTCAAAGCTCAGAACTGTGAGGCAGCGAGTTCAAACCACTCAACCACCAGTGCTGCCTAATAACTAGAATAAATATATAAAAAATTATATAATTTCTGGCAAATTTCTTAAAAATTGATCTACATTAGAAAAACTCGCCAAACTACTTAAAGTGTGTGTAAGAAGTGCGTATTCTTTTGTGTGAGCACTGTAGACACCTAATTAACCCTCCATCCATGTGCAGCCCCTCCACCTAGCACCACACACCACAGATAAGCAGCTCATTAATTTGCAATCCATGATTTGAGACAATGAAATTCCCATTTTACACACAATTGCAACCTCACACTTTATCATCTTAGCCCCAAATTCCCTCATCAATGCACGTTCAACTGCTACGGCTGCCATACGTGCAATGTCGTTGAATGAGTGGGCGAGATGCAAATAATTAAAGCTTTGCTGAATGTTTTTCGCAGCTTGGCAGATGTAATTAGACACGTCCCAGGGCTGACTGCATCTGGCACACAAGCAGTTCAACAGACATATTTAATGAATTACAAAAAAAAAAAAAAATTGGTGAAAGAAATGCAAATATCACCTACCTCCCAAAAAAAAAAAACCAATCTGCACATAATTAATACCCATTGAAATTGTGGATTTTTTTTCTAAAGCTAAGAAATTTATCAAGAAACAGCTAAATCTCCACTATGAGTTTTCTATGTTAAAATGGTGAGTGAGTATGCGGGGGTCTATTGTCACAGGAAAAAAAAAAAAAAAATTATATATATATATATATATATATATATATATATATATATATATATATATATATATATATATATATATATATATAAAATCTCAGAAACTACTTGATGTATCTTAATTAAACCAAATACACTTTATGTTGAAGGTCATAAGTTTTATTGGTTAAATTTACAAAGAAAAGTACATATATTCGTTGCTTCTACGACAGATTTTCATAAATGTTCAAAATGAGCACCGTCTGTGACTCTGCACACATTGATGGCCGTCCTGGCGATTTAGGTATCGATAAGCAGCCCTTTTCTTGAAATTTATGGTGCCAAGTCCTAATTTGTTTAGTAGTTGATGCCTTCTTTTCAAAATTTGTGAAGAAGGAACACTGCACTGTCTTCGGTGACTTGAGTCCGAGCATACTTGAACGCAAAAGGCCTTTTCTTTTGAAGTGAATGGTATTTCTTAACCTGAAAAGATAGAACTGCCAAACGTTACAAACAAAAAATAAAACATTTCTACACAAGCTGTGAAAATGGTCAAAATTATTGGCCTACGAAATGGGGTCAAACATTTTGGAACACCTTGTATATATTTTCCCATGCCAAAACAATGGCAACGTTTTTTGGGGAAAATTAATCAAGGGTTCATTTATCACGTCTGTGCGCGTGGGAAGAATGCTCATGATATACAAGAAGCTTTTTATTCTATTGTTAAGCTCTCACTGTACAATATTTAACTCAGCTTGTACAACAAAAAAAGTGTGAAGTGCTTGAGCAGGCCAGTGTGTCAGGTGTGAGACAAGAGAACCTAACATAAATGAGAGGTATTTTTACTCTGGAGGGTAATATTAATCTTACAAGGAACTTGTAATAATGAACATACAGGCTTAATGGTCCAGGTCAACACCTGGCTCCATCAGGGAACACACTAACAGATAATGGCCCAATCAGAAATTCAATGTTTATGTTGAAATAATGCTGACATCAAGCTAATGTGCCAAACAATTAACTGAACACAATAATATAATGAAGAATTATGTTACTTTCAGTCCCACAATAATATTTATCCAAAAGATTAACTCAGCATGAAATTGTGTATCAAAGAAACAAAAGTGTGAAGTCGAATACAAATTATTATATCACAACATATATAAATCTGAAGATAGAACAAATATACCCTCGTGCTTGTAAGCACTGAAGAGCTTGATTGGTTGCTTAATGCTGGTATATAATGCAATTGTTACATCTGTGCTGTGACCTGGACATCACGTATAAGCACCTAACACAGTGGAAGATCTACATTTAGAATAATTTTAAATAATAAGCAAAGCGTGATTAGTAAAACAAACAAAAGAACAGACAAAAAAATGGTGCCTGTAATTTAATGATGACAAGTCTCTGACAATACTAAAATTTGGAAAAACAATAATATGCTCACATTCCCAAAAATCCTGCCACCCTGCTTTTTTCCCCGATTCTTTAAATGTTAAATCCATTACTGTGAGAATACAAAGCATAGTAAAAGAACGAAAGAATAGGAAAGGAAGCAGCCGCCTAAATCGCTTGCGCTCCGATGTTCTTTCATCTTCCCTGCTTCCTCAGTGGCATTATTAGAAAAAGATCAATATTCAGACAGCAGTGCTGCTCAGGCCAGACCTCTATTTTTAGCCCCAGGGTATATATTATGTGTGTGTGTGTGTGTGTGTGCGCGTGCACACATGCGTACTGTACGCTACTAAAGATGATAAACAATGCTGCAAACGCCATGTCTCTATGGCAACCCCGCTCTGAGAGCAGATGATGGGAGCGAACGCAAATCTGGCCACGTTGGAGCAATGGCCGACACCAGACTGCGCATGAGCGTGCCAGGGTATTAAAGCTTTGATGCCACGTGGGTTTACAGCGGTGTGCTTAAGCAATTGCTTCTGAATTACTATATATATATATATATATATATATATATATATATATATATATATATATATATATATATATATATATATATATATGTGTGTGTATAATACACAGTAAAATAAACGGAGCACTACTGCTATTTTGTCGTGGCATTGAGCTTAGATGGCCTGCAAGCATACTACTACTACTACTACTAATAATAATAATAATAATAATACCACAATGCTATAATAGTGAGAATGTTTTGTGGGTTTGGAATTGGATTGTGTTCATGGATTTTTGGATGGAAAACATGGGTACATTTTAATAAAAGGTTTCCTATCATGAAAAGCCAACTTTTTGGAGCGTTTAACTATTCTACATTGTAGATTTATCTCATTAAACACCTCTAAAGTGTTATTTTCCTTCATTGATGCATTTCTAAACATTAATTGCTATTTCTGCGCTCTCACACCAGCGCCACCACACTGAGGGATTTTTCTTTCTTCCTGAAGGTAGACCATTAGAGAATCACTGCAGCATCCGTATGCTATGTCTATCAATTAACACAAGCTTACTCATAACCATCATCGATGCAGAGCCAACAGGTCATAAACTATATTACGTAACATATCGATGGACGGTTGATTTGAAAGTATGCGTGATTGTCAAAAATTATGCTTCTAAGACACAGGCAAACAAGAGCACTGATTTTAATGTCAATCAAATGCTGTATGTCAAAAGAATAATATCCTAAAGGGGGCATGGCTTCTATATACAGTGATAAGCAATGCCCGACAACAAGGTGTTAAAAATGTCAATACCATAAAACTCATATTTAATAATAAATATGATAAAAGTATCAATGTGCCAAATGTAATTTATATGCACATAATTTAGTGTGGAAAGTGTAAAAACATCATGATCTATGTGCTTGAAGGAATATTTCACATTATATACATACATCACATACAATCTTGCAAACTGGTCCTATGTTAGGGCATGAGCGTAAGTGACATGGATCAATCTTGCCAATGTATCAGTGATGCACTTCATTTTATGTATTTAGTCACACGGAATATCAAAATAAAACAGCCAAAGGTGACAAACCTAGAAGCTAATTAACGTACTAAATATATGAGAAATTGTAACAAGCAGCATCAAGCTAGCACGGATGTCCCCCAAATATCACAAAACAAAACACTTGGTCCAACAACACTACCCACTCACATTAAGTCAGCCACGAATAGCAAGCAACATCAAGCTAGCTCGGATGTCCCCCAAATACCTCAAAACAAACCACTTGGTCCAACAACGTTACCCACTCACATTAAGTCAGCCATGAAAGCCTGACAGTTGCTGCCAAGAAAATTGACTCACTTTCCGGCAAAGGAATGGTTTGGTTTTGATAAAACTGAACAAGCTCATCCTACCTAAAGTTCGATGAATGAATGCTAAAACTAAGAATAGGAGCACAACCAAATCATGAACAAGCCTGCAACCCCTATGAGGATAAGTGGCTATAGAAAATGAATGAATGAATGAATGAATGGATGGATGGATGGATGGATGGATGGATGGATGGATGGATGGATGGATGGATGGATGGATGGATGGATGGATGGATGGATGGATGGATGGATGGATGGATGGATGGATGGATGGATGGATGGATGGATGGATGGATGGATGGATGAAACACCTATTTGAACGGTCTCAACAGCAGTCATGGTGTTAGATTACATGTACTGTATGTTTGTGCGCCCAGTCCTATACAACGATCAGGCTGCAGCAATGTGCTCACAGGACTGGCACGTGGAGCGGCAGAATCACTCTCGTGGCCAACTAACTACAATGTTTGTGATTTATTTGTCAGTTATGTCCACATCACTGGCCCTGTAACAGTAACTCTACTGATTGTGCATTTTTTATTCGGTTGTATGAATCAGCCTACAGAAGCAGACCGCACTGCTACAGGATATTCGTTATAATTTGATAGGATATTTGAATAACTGGATTATATTTTGAATAGCTGGATGACTAGCCTCAGTCGTATTTAACTGATACACAATATTTTCGTACTTACACGGCTCGTCCACACAGGTTGGTATGCACATGTTCTTGGAATTCTGGGTACTTGGATGCCAGGTAGGCAAAATCTGGTGGTTTGTCTTTATAACGGTTTCTTGGATGCATAGACTTGTTCAGAGCCATGACAAGAACCCTGTAGCAGAATTCACAGGCACAAAACAGAAGTTAAGACGTGTTTTGTCCAACTTTACACTGCTTAGTTTGGAACTACCAACGTGTTTCGTGAAAATGTGTGGGCAGCTTTGGACAAAATTAATACGTGCGCTGCCCGTCAACATCAAAACGCTTTCACGGGTCAGAAAAACCATGACCTAACCAATATGAAATTTACTTGTACAACCGCGACTAAATCTGTTGTCGACATACCTTCACAATTCATTTTAGGGAACACCACATCGCCTTACCTCAAGAGACTTGCGTAGTCCACACGTTTCCCAGCTTTACTCGCGCGCTTCCTGTTTCTGTGACGTCATTACGGTGCGCCGCCTCAGACGCTTGATGGGTGACTTGAAAATGTAAATATGTGAAGCTGCTCAAACAGTTAACTGTTTTTGAGTTCTTTCGACATTGTTTAATGTATTTCCATTCGAATGCTTCCCTCGTGTAGTTATAACAGAACATTTTGTAGCTTACTGTACAATATTATGTAGACGCCATTTTGTACGCAAAACACATGAGAATGTAGTGTTTTAAAATAAAATCAATTGCTTATCTTGCTTATCATCCACCGAGTAACGAGTTATTTTGAGGACCGACTTATGTAATTAAAAATATTTAAAAATCACACTTATTGGCACAAATATGCAGATTTGTTTTTATTATATTGCAAACAATGACATCCAGGTATATTGTTAACAGTTTGTAGCGTGAAGAGTGCGATCATAGTGGTGAAAACATGAACTCTCAAGAGCTTGTTGTGCAGTCTGAAGCCCTCAGTGAGGTTCACACGCAGAGAGGACTGGTTGACTTGAGGCAGAAATGACACACAGACAGCAAAAACTCAGTCAGGCCACTCATAAGCCAGAGCAGAGAGCAAAGGATTGCTTGGGAAAGGAGAAACACTTGCATACAACTCAAGCAGCTCTGATTCATAAATTCGGAGAAAAGGAGCCCCCAAATGTCGCATCACTTTTAATTTACACGACATTTAAAATCATTGGAGGAATATGTATCATAAGGCCTGAAATGTCATAGTGTGGCCCTGAGGGTGTGAGTTAATATGTCTAAAATTGGTCACAATGCTGGACCAAATGAGGCTGGTTTCTTGGCTGAACCAGATTTTATTGGCCTTTTTTTTTTTTGGTATCAGCTTGAACACACTTTGCCATTCTCATGCCAAATTCAACTGTTTTCCACAACAAAATCAGAGAGAAGACACCTAAAGGGTAAGCTGTAACATTTCCTTCAAGGTGAGGTTCTCCTTCAGATCATCCTGGTCTAACTTAAATGTCCTTGAATGTCTAGAAAGGCCCTGAAAAATTGGGGGAGGGGGCACTCACAACAAATCAGTACATTCTACAACAGAGTAATTGAGTGGTCTAAACATATGTAGCCATCATTTTCTCAGCACCAGTCATTGTCACTGTTTTGCTGGAGTGTACCATATAATAATGTATTTAGACCACTTAGGCTCGGATGTAGATGACCATGCATCATCACTTATAACGTATGAACAGATCACATTTTACGCAGCGAGGAGCTTCAGCAACAAAGCACCACATCCAGTACATGTGAAAAGAAAAATGCAGCAAAGAAGCTAATGAGTTTATTGAAGCAATGGAATTCTTTATTAGCCAAGAACTGCAATAGGAAAATTATAGGTTTATGCAATTACCAACATCAGTAAATGTGTCTTCGATCAATCATTACAGGACCAAAGATTTAATTGGAAGTGGGGGTGTGCAAGATTTAATGAACCACCACCATTCTGGTGATGTTTCATTTCAATTCCTAAAAGGAGAAAGAAATGGTTGGTTGTAGATTTTTCTTATCTTCTTTTTTTTTTAAATCCCATTGTATCCAGCATTTTTCCCAGTTAAACATGAGAACAATGCCACTCAGAAACATGTGGTCAGCCAGATTTGTCAGTAGAGATGCTCACATTACAGAGAACATATGAAGCAGACCACTTAGCATGCCTGCTGCTAGCATTTTCTCAAGTCTAAAACTACCCCCACTTTTATTCAGCTCATCCTTTAACCACAACATTACAAAACCGCCAAATGGCTTAACTAACTAAATTTACAGTTCATATTTTCACAGAAAACCGATTTAACTTATTTTTATTGAGCTGACCATGTTTTTCACCCCTCAAAAATTAAGATATCTTTGCACATCCCAAGTATCAAACCCAGGAGCATGTCGACTCGTCATGCCTTTTTTTTCTCCTTTCCTCTTTTTGTAAAAGAAGGTTCATGTTTGTAGTCATTAGAGGCGCCAAGCGACAACTAAGTATCTTTAGTCTATACATCCTTCCTATATTACACAAAAATACCCTAGCAGGGCAAATTGGCTGGGAGATGATGGACAAAGGAAAAGTCAGAGGAACCGATCTCTCAAAGGAGACACAGCCAGCGTCTTTATCAAGTGCTCAAGATTAGAAATTGTATAATCCCGGATCTCCACTCAGGCGCGCACAACGACAGGCTACACCAAACTTTAGCGAAGAGCTCAGCGCTGATATTCTCAATGGGATGTTTCACCTTAATTTTATTTGTTCATATGCCACCATGACAAGAGTCAAGCTGTGGTTTACCCCCCCCCCCCCCCCCCCCTCCCTAAGGTCCAAGGACAACAGTTTCAAACATTGGTATATACAACCATTCAAATATGAGCAAGCTCCACATGAAGAGAAATGGTATGCACACTTGAGAAGTGATGGTATAAAGCTAGACATTATTTCAATAACAAAGGCTGACAGACAGTCTCACCATATGCTTTTTCTTGCCTGATTGCGCAAAGGTTTCACCAAGCTATAAGAAAAAAAAAGTGGGAGGAGGAAAAATAAAAGTTCTAAATTAAAAAAAAAATAGACAAAATAATCTTACACGTAAAGACACTGTCATTTCTTAAATTATTTTTTTAGTGCCCTACATCAAAAACATCTGCCTTCGGTTGGTCAGTAAGGCTGCGTGACAGACGGCCAGCCCTGTGTTAAACCTATGGTACTTCTAGACGTTATGCAAATTTACAGTATACAAGTTTTGATTACCATGCAAGAATACTTTTTTTTTGTGTAACATTTAATAGCTTGATCTACATCCGGGAATAATTTACATAGAGGGGCAGAGATTATTAGACCAGAGAGCGCAATGGGTAAGTAACCATGGTGGCAGGTGCAGCCGAAGGAGACGATGATGTGCGGGTGAAGTTTAGCTTAGGTGAGAAGGAGGAGGTGGAATGACAGGGTGTGGGAGGAGGGAGAGAGAGGGGAAGGGTGGGAGGGGGTCGTTGGGGGGCAGGAACCAGAAGACCATCCTAGGTAGTTGGGCTGCTGGTCCTATCTTTGGAGGTCCTATTCAGCGGCACTCCCACACTTTTACCGTCTGATCTACACTCCCAGTGACCACATAAGGAGCAGCCTTGTGGAAATCTGAAATGAACAAAGACGGGAATACGAAAAGAAAATTAACATCACTATTTTTCACACAAGAGCCACATTAGCAGAACAAAGTCAAGGATCTAGATCAAATCACCTTTAATGAGCACATAAAACAAGAACCAACACAGCCAAGACATTTTCAATTGAGACTTGCGAGGCCTGCAGTGGGAATGACTAATTTACATGAACAATCTTATGTAATGAGAGCAAAATTGATGGTCAGTTAAAAATGCAGAGTGCAGCAACATGAGAAAACCTAAGTTCTTTCAGTTCCTCAAACAGTTATCACGCACCGGGCGTTAAATAGAAAAGGAGGCTTTCACTGGCGCAAATGCTCGCCTAAGGGTGCAGCTAGACCTGTTAAGGTCCACTGTATAACCAACCGAGAAGTATTACTTCTGTGTAATTATGCATATGCCTCACATGCACTGTTTGTGTTCACGTGTTCATATCCTCTTGCTTCCTGTCAACAATGCAGTGCAGTTAAAGGTGGAAGCAATTGCTTCCTCCGTACATTTCTTCACAAACTTCATATCATAGAGCTTGCCAAAATAATTTGCTGACAAAGTCCCAAAAACAATTACTCTGCCACGATCACATAAAAAGCCTTACGTAACTAGAAAGAAGTGGAAAAGTGAAGATATTTGCTCAAAAGTGGCCCCCTACAGGACGCATAACAAGACCGGGAGTGAACCTGGAGGCAAGAGTGGATAAGCTACAGGCAGGGACAGCAGATAAAAGAAAAAAAAAAAAAATGGAAGAAGATAATGAGGACTGGAGGTCGACTTAATGCTTACCCAACGAGGTAACAAAATGTTCGTGGGCACTCAGGGTTTTCATGCAGCGCTTGTTCTTGTAGTCCCAAATCCTTAAGGTCTTGTCATCTGCACAGGTCACAATAAACTTGCCGCCCGGGTGAAAAAGGAGGCCACGCACCCAGTTGTCATGGCCAACCTGTGTTACAGAAAAAAACATTCATAGATGAAGCAAATTATGTTCATGACTAAAAAGGGGAAAGAAAATGGAGAAAAATCATTTACACGCTTAAAATAGACCTCACCAGTGTCATAAGGCACATGCCTATGCTAACATCCCACAGCTTGACAGTTTTGTCTCTGGAGCCAGACAGCAGGAAAGGGCCCGGTTTCCCACTCTTCTTGCTCTGGTTGGATGGACAGGTGGGGTGGGGTAATATATCATTATTGGGGCAAAATTACTTCTGTAATTTATCATTGTATATGTGTATAAATTTTGTGAAATAAATGTGCTAAAATAAATGTTTTTAAAGAAAAAAATTCTCAAATCTGAGTTTGAGGCTAATTTCAAACAATTGAGTGGGTTGCAGTGAGTTGGACAGTCTAAAAATCCATCTCATGTCAGACCCCGGTCTATTATAGTTTAGAGTACATTTTTTTCAGAGGCAAAAAAAACAAGTTGGAGTTTGCCTGTTCTCCTCGTAACTGTGTACTGTATGTGTTCTCGGAGTACTTTGGTTTCCTCCCCCATTCCAAAGACATGCATGGTAGGTATACTGGACACTTTAAATTGTCCTTAGGTGTGTTTATGATGCAAATGGTGGTTCGTCTTGTGTGTCCTGCAATTGGCTAGCTGCCAGTTCAAGGTGTACTACTACTTCCTGAAGAAAGCTGGGATAGGCTCCAGCACGCCCACAACCCTCGTGAGAATAAGCGGTTAAGATAATGACGGATGGATAGAAGAAATAGGTGTCAGATACCTTCACCAATCTTTTTACAATTATGTAAATCCGCAATTTGTAAATGACGTACTCCGACATGAATTACACGTCTAACTGCTACATAAGTTAAATATTAAACATGTTATTTTTTTTAAAACAAACGTTCTTAAATTTATTTCTGTAAAAGTGAATCAGAATTTAATAACCATAGAAAATGTTGATAACAGAAAAGATTAGTCGAGAAGCCCCTTGTTGGACCAAATTCAATATGTACAATCTTGTGTGAGAAAAGACTTTATAACTTCAAACTGAAAAAATAATATATTTTATGTCATCTTGCCTTATGAACCAGAAACAAGGATTAAGACTTTGTAAAGCAAAAAGCTGGGCAATTATTAACTCCACACAGGTGTAATTGGTTTGTCTTTCTTTCCATACAATAATTCAGACTGATGTTTAAAACCCAAGCCGGTCCTCACCTCAGAACCAGTGGCATCAAGTATGGTGGGATAAGCGCTCTCTGGTGCCCAGGAGATGCACTCAACCACATGTTCGTGCTCCCGCAATTCAGCTTTACACTCTTTGTTGGCCACAACCCAGACGCGCACCGTCTGATCATTGGAGCAGCTAGCAATCAAAGTGCCATCTTGGTTAGGTCGCACCATGCGGACCCACTCCCTGTGCCCAGTGAAGGTCTTCACACAGTAACTGGTGGGCAAAAATAAACGTTGTTCAAGACATTTATTTATTTATTTATTTATTTTTAACGATCACAAATTCAAGGACCTTACCCAGTTGCCACCTCCCACATCTTGATGGTTTTGTCCCTTGAGGCAGAAATGATGTGATCTCCATTGGGCATAATGGCTACAGATGATACATTGTGGTCATGTCCTGAAAGACAATTGGAAGCAACATTGGAAAGGTATTCAGATATTGCGAGAGGGCAAAATTAGGGTCAAACGTGTGATTTATCATCCCAGCCACCAAAAGAGCAGAAGTTAATGAGGTCTTTTTTCCCCCACATTGAGCTAAACAGAATAGATAAACAGTGAGCTGGGCATTCAAAGGATTCACAGTGAATATAAAGTTTATGATTACCAAGTTGTTGGACCTGAGTTAAGCTCCTGAAGAGCGGTAGGTAGGAAAGCTAGAATGAATTGATGATGTGAGTAGAATGTGGATAGATCTAGCACACTGTAATACTATAATACAGAGTTCTAAGAAGACAGCTTGAGCTGATAAACAGTTGACTGTCAAAACACATCTGTTTCAGCAGTTGGCTTTATGTAGTTTTTAGGTTAATGAGAAATAATGAGTTTTTGAGAAGGATGAAATGAAAGTAACTTAAGATGTGCCTTAAGGTGTAACTGATGGGGAACGGCAAAGCCTCGCTTTAGACAAACCGTCCAAGCAGTTATTGCTCCAGACCATTTTTTGTTTTGTGTGCTTGAGGTGAGTACTGCAAGTATATCACAAAAAGTGTATAGTGCTACTCACAAGCAAAAAAAAAAATGCTGTGTTGCATTTACTGACGCCAAAGTGTGGATCAAATTGGAATTTTGAATACAGATATGGTGATGTTCAGTGTTGCTGGTTGATTGATTTGAAAAAAAAAAAAAAAAAATGGAGGTCCCTGAATCAGAAAAGGCCTGAAAACTGGAACGTCTGTAAATGATTCCCTTTAAAACAGCATGACATTATCAAGCACATTACCTATGGCAGTGCTTCTCAAAAATATTTTGCCAAGCCCTCCCAGGAAAGAGAAAACTTTTGGCGCCCACCCTCTAGTCAGCGCCTTGACCTCTAAATAAGATTATTTAAAAAAAAAAATGTATACCTAAACCTGTATTCTTTTTAGTATTAACAAAAGAAAAAAAAACAATATAAATCAATTTTCAACAACAGTTAATTATTTTTTTACAGTGTACTACAGTGAACTTTTTTACCGGGTACAACTTAGTCTAAAACAGAAAAAAATAACCAAGTGCATCAAAGTGCCTGAAAAAAAAATGTTGAAAATTCTTATTTTATTGCAATTACACTTGACATGACAAAAACAAAGTGTCCCCCCCCCCCACACCCACACCCACACACACACACTATTTGAGAAGCACTGAGCTATGGCACCACCATAGATACTATTAGTATATTTAAAAAAATTACACTAATTTTCAGAACCACTCCAAAGAGACAGTATTATATACATACATTTACATCAAAATTACAAGAAATTGACATAAAATTTAAAATGTCTATTTCAAGCATAATTTGGACTAACAGATCTTTTATATAAACTAGAATAGAAATTGAAAAGAAAAATAGAGTGAATGACTACAAATATTCCATTTAATGTTTTATTCCACTCCCTCATTTTTACAATTTGTTATTTACAAATACTCCAGTTATTCTATTACTTCTCTAATGTTTCTAAAGTTTATGCATAGGAAGCCATGTTAAAAAATAACCTACCATGCATAGTCCTGATGCATTCAAAACCTTGGAAATCCCACAGCTTGATAGTCATGTCTGCAGAGCAGGATGCAAGCAGTTTTCCAGTCTGGTCGAAGGAGATGTCTTGCACAGAATCTGTGTGGCCCTTAAGTGTGCGTTCAAAGTCTCCAGTCTCATAGTCCCACACCTGAAGAGCAAATAAGCAACTCAGATGACACAAGTTCACATACAAACACCATAATTCCGAAAGAAACAACTTTTATTAATTTATAAACAGACCCTTTCCCAATAGGAATCATCTGAACCCCTCTGCTTCCATTGAATGTTGGGCAGAGAGAACTGTTCATTTTGCATGGGTGTCTGATTATGACAAAACAAAATACCTTGCCATTAAATTACACGAAGAGGTGATTTAAGACCATAAAAGCTACTCCTGTTTTGGCTTTCAAGTCGACAGTCACAGAGAGATAATTAATCCTTGCCTCATTGCTTAGGATGGGGGACCTTGTTCACAAGGTAATGGCAGACCCTAGTCACCACCCCAAAACCCCTTAAGTCCTTCTTATACATGCCTCCTTCCTACAGGGGCTAAATGTGCCAGATGGCTGTGAGGTACAAAACAGATGGGGGGGTTGTACTGAAGGAGATCAGCAGAGATAATGTGTGTAGAAATTCACTTGATCAGCACATTATGCATTTCATCAACATCATGAATAGATAAGCCAGCAACCTGTAACACGGACAAGATGGACAACCCGTAACTAAACAGCAACAGAAACCCGGACAGTCTGAGCATGATCACATATTTTGTTTTCTATTGATGAGTTGAATGGTACCTTGCTTACTAACCTCCCCCGTAAACTTTGAACAAAAGAGTAGAACAGGAGTCTCATATAACGTATATTAATTCAATTGGGCGTTATTTTGGCTTGCCATACTTGTCAAAACAATCTGAGGCGTGCAAGGTCTACTCAGTTAAAAATTCAACAGGGTTGTTCAGAAGTAGAAAAAGTAGGACACTGAATAAGTGTGGGCCGGCGGGGGTGTGGGGGGTGTAGCGAGAGAGAAGAGTGGCTGAAGTGCAAGAACGGGAGGGTATAACAGAATGGAGCGTGGAGCAGAATCTAAGATTTTGGCCCAGAGCCTTGCTCCATTGACTGAGGGTGTGTACAGTGGCGCAGATGCCGCTTAAGAGGACTAGAAATGGGGCACAATGCCAAGGGGAGGGGTTGTATTTGGAGCAAATTGTGATATTGGAAAAAAGGAAGATGATGCCAAAACAGGGATCGGAACTGCTGTGTAGGTGTAGCCAAGGATGCCTCATGAAAATACAAAGAACAAACATCTTAATAGACTATTGGAATTGTCTCATGAGGCAGGTCACTCCTGAGCGAAATGTTAGACGGAATAGTTTATAAGAGTGTGGTCGAGAAAAGCAGACCAATTTGAGAAATGTTGCATCATAGAAGAATAGAGGACATGAAAGAAACAACATTCAATAGTGCAGGCAAACAAAATCTAGACTTGAGGGAAATCAAGTTCTTCACTATTTTTTGTGTTTGGAATATATTACATAATATAATATAAAGTATACAGGCATTTCTGGTTGTTATACTCTAACCACCTATATCACTGACATTACTTGCATACATACACCAAATCCTGAAAAGCACAAACATTAGATTTTCTATGCAACACAGAAATAAACTTGGGTAACTGCATATAATGCAGCACGTTGAAAACTAAGTTTGATACCAAGCTTCACAAAAAATATCACTCTTTGGCCCGAACCTTGGACATAGATATAACCTTTAGAAAGAACAAGAGGTCCATGGGACTTCACAGTCAACTGAGACCGGTGCCCTTTGAACACAAAACGAACAGAAAACTAACACAAACTAACACTTAGGGCCAGGTGTTGAAGTGAGGTTTCATTGAAAACAATTTATCAGATTTTGACCTTAAAGTCAGAATATTAAAGTTCACTGATGACGACAGAAGACAAGGCAATGATAGGTCACCCGTGCGTTTGGATCAGGTGACCTAAAAAACAAAACCAAAAAAAAAAAAACCTTAAAAAAAAAAAAATAATACAAAATAACAACAAAACATTAAGTTAAAAAAAAGAATGTTTCAAGTAGGGCTGGGCATTATATTGAATGTAATCAATACATTTATCATTTTACTGTAATAGGATTTTAAAATGAGCTAAATTGAGAAATTGACGTGCATATAAATAAATGAATAAATTATGTTTTTCACACACTGGATGTTGTATTTGTACTTTCTGTATCACTCAATGAAGTAATAAAATAAAAAACACAGGTACATTACTTGTTAACATTGGTGAAGTTTTAACTTATTTTATGCAAAGCATAGTATTTATGCCCGACACACTCAAGGCGCCTTTGGCGCTCAGTTATCAATGGTGCTCCGTATTTCACCATTTGTAGCATTTTTGTAGAACAGATTGCGCCACACCATTGGCACAGAGTAGAACATTGGTTTGATATTTTCAGCGCAGAGGCGCCAATAGCGCCTCATGTGCGGGGGACGAGAGCCAACAGCGCATGGCTATTGTTCCTGATGCATGTGTCCTTCATACCCAAATAAGGTGGTGTCACGTGAGTACATCGAAGAAAATTTCATTTTAAATACATGCCCTCCTTATCCGAGGAGACTGTCACGGTTTTTACTTTTGTTTTCCTTCAGGGGTTGGGGGGGCAAGAGATGTCGGAGAAGTAAACAGCAACATTTCATTTGTTGGTTACAAACTTTTACTGTGAAAAATGTCAAAGTTGAAAATGTGTGTTTCGGAATATACGGCCGGACAATCAACATTGTAGTTAATAATTCACTAAGGATTGTTGTTATAAGTAGTTGTTTCCAAAGAGACCAATTTAATAGGAGGAGGGGTGTTACTACTGTGTGTGGTCTCTTGACATGTCTTTTGCGTTGTTGACAACTCCAGTTCATTTCAATGTCAGTTAAAAGCCTGCTTTGGGCTTCTTCATTCACTCCGCTTTTGACTCCTATTACTGCAAGAACAACATATTGCACGAGCTTTGTTGTTGCTGTTGTTTCGTCGCGATGTCAGCATTTGGCAAAGGCTTTGACTCATTATTCACCAGATAATTTTCACGCGACTCTATTTTTAAGATCATTGCAGTAATGTACTGATGCACTGAGTAACAAGATGTGGAATGCTACTCTGTAAGGCAACACATTAGGATTCTTTAAAAATTCACCGCAGAGTGAAAAACAAAATGATAAGCACTCTAACCTTAATTGTTGCATCCTCTGAAGCAGACACCATCACGCTGAAAACTGGGTGGAAGATGACTCTGGTCACAGGACTGCGATGACCACTCAGTGCATACCTTTCTGGAGGGCGTGGGACCCACTCTTTGGGGTCTCGCTTTTGACTAACAGGTCCACCCAAGGTGATTTCTTCCTTTGCTTCATTTAGTTTTGATTCAAGTTCCATAACCTGCCCAGATCAAGCATTTATGTTAACAGATGGAGGTGAATTCAACCAATTTAAAGAGAAGGTTAAATATTATTAAACTTCAATTGTGTTATTTGGCTTCAGTGAGTTTTCTTAAGAGATTATTCTATGTTAACGTTATCATTTTTGGTGCATATTCTGCTGTGACAGCCCTGACTACGTACCCCTCATGTTTCCCAGTGTCCCTGTGATTCCTCGTATTTCTCCAGTTCAATGTGTGTGAGTAGATAAGTAGGATTATGTGTGTATGTGTGTGTATGTATATATGTGTGTGTATGTGTGTGTGTGTGTATATATATATATATATATATATATATATATATATATATATATATTTTTTTTTTTTTAAGGGTTTTCTGATCTTCCTTAAGCAAACCATGTTCCATTTGTGGAAAGTTTGCGTGGATAACACTTTGTGCATACTTCATTTACAATGGGTGAGAATATACTGTACAGTATTCATTTTAACTTTCAAGTGAATCAATATAATAATCACTCGAACAATAATACTGTTTATAATTGTACACGTTACAGAGCGAATTAACAGGAAGAAAGCATTTGCTTTTGTTGTCTGGATGACAATGGCCCAGAGAAGGAAATCAAGTCGCATTTGGATTCATCCAATCAGTCAGCAAAGGAGAAGACAATCTTGTCCATGTTTAGTGCTTTTTCTTTGCAAATCCAGTAACAAGTAATTTTTCCTGTTTGGTGCTTTCTGAATTGTGGAATTGACCAGGGCGCACAGTGGCAGAGCAGATCTTTCAAGTCCTGTGTAAAGTTGGCAAACCACGTGCGCGGCGCAGGATGGGGAACCACTCTCATTCATCAACATGGCTGTGTCGGGGGTGCCGTGCAGCAATTTTTATCGTATGAGGGATCGTATGTGGAATACACGGGGTAACCTGCGGCTACTACTGTACTGTCTTTGTGTTGTAGGGTCTTTTGTTATGGAGGACCGAAAGAGCCAAGATTCAATAAATAATGTACCAATCAATAATTAAATAAAAGTGACATTCATTAAATAAATGTTTCATTAAGTAATTAAAAGTGTCATTAATTAAAGTAAATGTTTCATTCATTAAATAACACATTTAATTAATGAATGACATTTAATTAATGAAACATGTATTTAATGAATGACACGTTTAATTAATGAGCCACTGATGCGGCATTTTGTGAATTTAGTTTATCTGTCAACCCCGCTCGTCAAAGTTTGATGGATAGGTTCTAACAACTGATTGGTTACCCTGCTCCTCAAACCAAGCCAGAGATAGCCAATATGGATAGTTTTTTGGTCACTCTTCAGTTAATGTTGCGATTGGAAAGTGCGGAAATTACTCAACTTCAATACATTCCTCCACTTTACGTTGTATAAAATTGTTTTGTGCAGGACCTGCTTTAACATACTCAGCAAGGTCTAATGTATCTCTATCTAACTGGCTTGAAACTTCGGAAAGTTCTCCATGATTATGTTTTCAACCCTTCACGCCAAAGCATTGGACTGGACGAGATTTGAAGTAAACAGGCTTTGGCACCGCCTACTAACTTTGACAAGTTAGGTTGAAAGATAAAATAAATGCATGAAGCATGGCGTTTCATGAATTTAGTTTATCTGTCAACCTCGCTCGGCAAAGTTCGATGGGCGGGTCCTCACACCTGTTTGGGTACCCTGCTCTGTCTTGGTTTGAAGAGCAGGGGTAACCAATCAAGTGGTAGGAACCGCCTTGGTTTGAGAAGAAAGATAACAAATCAGGTGTTAGACCCCACCCATCAAACTTTGATAAGCAAGCTTGACCGATAAGAAGTAAATTTATGAAATGCCGTAACAGTGTGTCATTAATTGAATAAATGTTTCATTAATTAATCAAAAATGTCATTCATTATACAAATTAAATGTGGCATAATTAAACATTTGATTAATGAAACAATTATTTAATGACACTTAATTATTAAATGGTACATTTATTTATTGAATTGTGGCACTTTCAGTCCTTCATATTTTGTTGTCAATTGTTGTTTTTCTTTTCTTTTATTATTGTTGCCCGGTGTGTAAATGATGTACCCCACTGTCAGCGAAAATGAATTTCCCTACGAGTACAAATAAATAAATCTACATCTTAACATTAAAAGTACAGTGGATCCACAGGGGAAGTCACAAACTATTCACAAGACTGCTATCCCCACAAGCCTCCTTCAAAAGTGGCAAAAAAAAAAAAAAAAAACCCACAAACCTTCTTTTGTAATCTGATGACTGAAGTCCATTTTTTTTCCAAAAGGCCAGCATACTTCTTGTCCAATTCTTCATTCTGTTAGCAAGGACGCAGGGGGGGAGGGGGTGTTGGTTAGAAATAGGTAAACAGTTGAAGAGTCAGCAGAATGAAAAAAGCTAGTGTGAACGGTCCAGCCGAAATGGCAAGGAGAAAATTATACACACTTGGGGCTCTGATGCATCTACGCAACAGTACAATACATTATTACCTTATTGTCATGACCGATGGCAATATATATATATATATATATATATATATATATATATATATATATATATATATATATATATATATATATATATATATATTTATTTTATAGTTTAAATATGAATTGTGCTTAGAAGCATATTACTTTCCTCTCTCAAAACTCTAAGATTCTAACACAAATCTCTACCCAGAAATTTAGGTCTAAGAGACGAAGTGACGTCCTACAGTAGCAATGTTGCCTTTGTTGCACCATTGTAGTTAACCCCTGACTCTGAACTAGTCCTGGGCAGTATGGCGCTATAAATCGCCATGACAATAGAAAAATATTGCATGTGCCATTTCTTTCTATCCTCTCTATCATCATTTGCACTTGCATTTACTTTCAAATAAAAACTTCAACACAGTACGCAGTGTTAAAAGAACTGCAGTATTGTTTTTGCAATTACTTTTTTTCTAAGGGAGACGCAAAAGTAAGAACCTTATTTTGCATAGAAATTAAGGTCACCACAAAATTTACATGCAGTTTAATTTTACTGAATCTTACTTGTTGTTGTTCGCGACATCTTGCTTAGTTTTGTGACATTACACTGCTTTACGTCAACTCACTTTCACATGTGTTCGGGGAGGGAGAAAGAAGAAGGGGAAAAAAAAGAAGTGACTCAAATGGAAGACATTGCACCCAAGAGGTTTTGCAATTAGCTTTGGCTGGCTACTATTGCCTGTTAGCATGTCACGGTTTTGCTCGTAAGTCAGTAATCACAACCTCCATGAATGCGAATAAGCTACACTTCTTAAAAGCAACATTACCCGAAATGATGGAGTAATTAATAGAGGTAAAGACAGGAAAGCCATGCTAATTGTTAAGCTAATCTAATGTTATCCTGAAAGACCAGAATAAATTTGCACTTGGGTCACTGAGTACACTTCACAGAGATCTCAGTGGACCCACGTTGAAGCTGCGCATTTAACTGTAAAATAGCAAGCAATTGAGTAAGTGCCTGATAGGAGAGCAAATCATGTAAAATAATGCTACACACAAAGATTAACAGGAAATGATTGTTCAGGCATCCTGTACATCATCTGTGAGGAATGACCATGAAGATAAAAGTATGTAATATTGAAGATAAGCGATTTAGAAAATGGATGGTTGTAGTCCAGTGAATGTATTAGTCATGTGATTTGTTTTCATAGTATAGTTCTTCTCGCAACCATCTACTTGTACATTGGTAAAAAACAGTAATAGAAAGATGGTTCAAGTAAGTCATTACTGGTAAACAAAGACAACTCAAAGTAAGTCATTACACCACGACATGCTGTCGGGAACAACTTCAAAATAAAAGCATACTAAGGAATTCATGTACATATATTACTTAGTCTGGCAAAATGTATTTTGAAGTTGGCCCCCTCACTGTGTTTTAGTGTCATGCTAAACATTAACAAGCGTAGCATTTTTCTGTGTACTCGATTGTACTTCTGGTCAAAAAAATCAAAATGAAATCAATCTTGTGGTGTTCTAATCCCATAGGATATTGAAAGGAGATAAATATCATCTCATCCCCAGTGAATAACCCAGTCAAAATGTAAAAAAACAGGTTTTTGTAAACAAATGTTCCTATCGATCACTACCAATATTATGTATGGGATCAATGAGGTAAAATACTTATGGGCAAAAAAACTAGTACCATTTCACTTTGGCCATTTCAGTCAGTTGTCGTTGCTGAGTTCCATTAGCAAAGCTATAAATAACTCCGTTTAGGTGATTTTCTTGGTTTGAATAGATTTTTTAACATTGCTGTATTAATAAAGTTATTAAAATGTACAATTGTGTTGTTTACCCATTTTTTAATCGTATATTCTCTCTCTCTCTCTCTCTCTCTCTCTCTCTCTCTCTCTCTCTCTCTCTCTCTCTCTCTCTCTCTCTCTCTCTCTCACACACACTCTCACACTCACATCATTGAAAGCATTAACAATGATGTCTCCACTACTTCAGGGTTCCAGCTTTTGTTTAAAGGCAAGGTTGAGGGCTTAGCTGTGAAATTGGACAATAGCGCAATCATCACCCTCACACCATTTGCTTAACTGTCAATGAGAGTGTTTAATGCTTTCATAGACTAAAAGCCTCAAAAACACTGTGCTCTGTTGGAAGAACAAACAACATTTCTGAAAGAAGGCTCAATGTTTTGTTTTGTTTTTTAGTGCATAATGTTTTTAACAAGCCTGCTATCATCCGCCATCTGCCTGGAAGCTATCCAAAATATGACACAAGATACACAAGTGCTAGACTATACTGCAGCCTCCCAACCTTTTAGGAGTGGGGATTATGCATCTAAATATCTAAGCATTTGTGAACAGTGGCATGTTATTTCTTCTGTCAAACGACTATGGAGTATCTTGTCACGGATTAGTTAAAATTATTTTACAAACGGACAAGTCAAACCGCAAAGGCAGCCCCAAGGGCATTCACAAAAACATTCAATTAAGTCAGAGGTAAACCGCATTTAACACACAGGTAAATTTTAACTGATACATGGAATTCATTCAAGGAGATTTTCTCCTGAAACCAAATTGGCTTGCAAAGCTTTGTTTTGGGCAGATCTATAAAAACCAAAGAATGCATGGTTCTCCATGCGCCATTCATCCATTATTCAACTCTCTGGAACTCAGAAAATGTCTGTTAGAAGAATGAAAACAGGCTCCAAAGAGTAGAGGGTAACGTGAAATGTGAAAGTAAGGTGAAATCAGAGAATGCAATAAGACAGCAAGGGGGAAGGGGAAAAAAACCTGTGATGACTTTCAGACTACAGAAGGAATGACTACATTTTTAAGTACAGTATTCGAATCAGGCCAGGGTAACTGGTGACCCACCCATGGAGTAGCCCTTGATTAAATTTTGAAATTAAAATCAAATTGGCTGAGCTGTTTAAAACTATAATAAGATACGGTACAGAGCCAATCGTTCATGTCATTGAATAATCGGTGAACTAACAACAAGTCTACTTACCATATCTAATTCTGCCTCCTTCTTGAAAGTAGAATACGCTCCTTCATATCCATTGGAACGCAGATAATCAGCTATGGCTCGATTTCTGTAACATATAAAAGAGGATCATTAATTAATGACAAAAACCAGGATGAAAGACCAAATGAAAGTCAATTAAATTTCAAACTGAATTTTTACTAAATATTATATATATATATATATATATATATATATATATATATATATATCCCCCCGAAAATTAATCTCCATATTCTGTTCTTTTCGTGTCATATTATATCCATTTGGTTACGCTCCTTCCAGTGTTATAGTTTCGAGTTGGAGTTTTAAGCCAATTAGAATTCAGCTAACCTGTGTCGCCAGGTTGTATGTAATCTGCCTGCTCCTAGTTGCGGGTTCTGCGCAAGCGCAGATGGATATGTGAACGGCCCATATACTTTAACTAGACAGCTCTAATAGCCAATCGAGTCATAAGATCGCCATCAAGAGGCCTCGCGCTTAGGGTGACGTAAGTGGATGCTCACTGCAGGAAGGCAGTGTAACGCTCAACAACCAAGCTACGCAGTGTTGGCTTCAGCTGATTGCATTAAAGACGTAGCGTAGCTATAAGCTTAACTTTATGATACAAACAAATGTGACTGGTAATGCTGCCAATATGCTCAGAGATGAACCAACTGGCACACGTTTCATGCTTTTCCCCTACTATCAATTTAGCTGCTCACTTGAAAAAGTTCATTTTCATATGTTTATCATAAATGTACAGAGAAATATCAATATTTTTCATTTGTGCAACAATTTTTCACATATTTTGGTAGTGCAATTTTCGATAAAATAACCATGTATTTTGTTCCACTTTTTTTTTATTTTTGTTTCATCTTAAATTTACACTATAAAAGCTATATCATTTGGTTAGCTTAAAAAAAAAAAAGTTCTCCACAATCTATTTTTGTGGAAAATCGCATACTCTTTAAAAATCAAAACTTAATTAAAAAAAAAAAAAAAGTCTGCCTTTGTTATTCTGACTTGAAATGATGGCCAACATAATATTATTATTATTTGCACTTCTATAGATTGAAGCAGAAATAGAGTTTAAATTACCGCTAATTGAAATGAATCGTGTTGAATTAAAAAAAAAATAAAAAAAACATTGAGGATCGAAAACGTATTCTGAATCGAATCAGAGACCCTAAAATTGGAATCAAATCGAGTGACAGCCAAAGATTCCCACCTCTAGTGTATATCTCTGTGTGTGTGTGCGTAAGTACACTCCCTCTTTTACGAACTTTTCGACTTACGAGCGTGGACCGCGGCATATTTTGTCCCCCTCTTACGCACACACCTTTCGTCTTAAGAAACAATGCGACATGCCCGTCAATGTGTTCGTACAATTATTTTCGCTTTGCTGCATTAACGAAATCAAATGTTCACGATTGTCACGGTTACGCTGAAAGCCATTGCTCTTACAATGTCACAGTCACTGTCTCAGTCACGGTGTCAGTCACGGACGGAGTCAATCATGGAGATGCCGATATGATATTGGTCGATTAAGGTCTCTCACTCACGGAGATGCGGATATGCTATTGGCCGGCGTCACGTCAATCACAGAAATGCTGATATGATATTGGCTGAACGCCTTTATCTAGCTTGATGGCACAGCTGGTCGGGATGGAAGGAAGGAGAGAAAATGAGTCAAAAACGGAAGGAAGGTATGTTGTGAAGACTTTGCAAACTTTATCTGTTAGACATGGCTTCTAAAATTGCAAGTGGCGGTAAAGGAAGAAGTAAGAGGATGATGACAATAGAAACCAAGCAGGAGAATACGATAAAAAAATACGAAGGAGGCGCACGCATAGTTAACCTTGCTCGTGAGTATGGCCGTAACCGCTCAGCAATCTTCTAAGGGCAAGACGTTGCTTGCCGGGGGACGGACCTCGGTCGACGACAAAATGGAGAGGCTTCTTCTATTATGGATTAAAGAGAAGGAAATCGCCGGTGATATGTTCTAGTTTGAGAAAAGTTCTTGTTTAAGAAAATAAATCAATAAATTCTGCGGGTCGGTCTCTGCTCCCCTCCGCCTCCACCCAGCTGAAGTCACATTGCCCCAAAGGTAAATGTCATTTTTCCTTTGTATATTTATGTTATTTAATTTAACTGTACAGTAGATTATGTTACTAATTTTTAATATGTGTATAAAGTCGTGATGTTTTCACCTAAGGTTTTTGCATGCGTTGCACGCATTCACTAATTAACATAGGTTTGGATTGCCTGTCATACAAGCAATTTGAGTTACGAGCGTAGCCGCTCAACGGATTAAGTTCGTAACACGGGGGTCCACTGTATTTGTAAAAAAATTATGGAATTGTAGTCAATTCTAGTAATGATACAATTCCATACCTTGTCTACTCCTTTAGCATTTTTTACAGCAAACTGTTGTTTGATGAATGGTAGCAAAGAGTCAGGGTTTAACATGTGGCAGTGTTATGCGCTCAACTAATTGCAATCTCCACTGTATAAATGCAAACAGGGTTCGATGTTTTTGGGTAGAAGCCCAATGTAGGCCTGTCAGAACTGGCAGGACTGGCCCTGTATATATCTAGCGTTGGGTCAGTGCCTAATATGTCACAGTTTGGCGGATGTCTTATTTTTTTATTTTATAGACACTTATTGTTAAGTATTATCATAAAGAGGTTGATGATGGTTATTATGGATACTTAATGAAATTTAGGATTGCAGGCGTAGGCCCATACCCAAATGCAGAAAGTATATAGTGCACACTGTGCATTGAATGAAGGTGATTGAATGTGCACAGCGGTGTATAAAAAAAAGCAAATTTGAGTAACCAATTTAAGTAAATAAAACTGTAGAGATTGTGCATGTACAATTTAAGAACAGTTTCACTGCAAGTTTCTCACTGTGTTGTCTCAGTGGATACTGGGTGGTACCCATGGAAGGATGTGAAGATGCAGTAAAAGGTGACCACGAAGAATTAAGACACTAAAATTATATTTAAAATCATAATATAGCGTACAGATGAGCTGTATCCCATGATTGGAAAGCAAGCTTAGAAGGTAGCAACTAATGCTACCAGAGCTCTTTCTATAACCAATGAGTGATCATTATATCCCATTTTGAAAATAGATACAGTAGTGCTTCAGTTGCATTTCAGTTCAGCAACACTGCCTACGTTGCCATCAAGCAGTGCATGTGAACTGACAGAAATGATAGTAACTTCGATGTGGAATAATGAACAATAGTTTAGGTTTAATAAAAAGTGCCGTAATTTGCGGTTGAACAAGACAATGTAAAAACAGGGTTAGAGTCCTCAGACTCCATGTTAGCACTGAGTATGTGTTATTGCAGTACATTGGGTAGGTGGTGCTGTAAAGTGAGGGTCTTTTTGGGGAAAAAAAATAAAACTACCCTCAAAACACAGAAGCCGCAAAAAGTAAAGCGCAAAGTGGTGAGAGATCACTGTATAATAGGTCTGCACAATTAATTGAATTTTAATCGCAATCACAATATTGGCTGCCACACTTAATTAAGATGATTCTCTGTGATATTAATATTTCAAAGGCTGGCAACATGTCAAATCAATCACTTTGTCATCCTACCACCAGGGGGCAAACACAAGGTTAAGACTTCATTAACTTGAAGAAATAGCATGCGAGCAAATCCTGCAGCAGCTAGAAGGGCGGTAAGCAAGGTCTGGTGTATGCGAGCTCCATGCAGCTCTACGCATCAAATGACGTCTTTTTGGCAACCAAGCCTCTGCTTTTCAATCACCTTAATACCTGTATTATTTACCAGTGTGAAATGGCAGTGAGTTTCTCACCTGATTCCTTCTATATACCATGCTAGCTGTCATTTGAGACCCATTTTGAAAAATCAGATTAGTAAGAAATATGAATAAATTTGGTTTGAACAGACCGAAAAAGACATTTAGACTGCTAATTGATCTACTTAGAAGTAAATAATGTGCTTGTTTTTAGGTAGGATTATTTTTTTTTTAATTGGTTTGCACTCAGCAAGTAAGTTACCCGTTTTGCCCTGTGTGCCAAATTTTTGCCATGTCTTGCATTATTTACTTCATTTATTTTAGCTTATTATTACTATTTGTAAGTATCAAGCCTTGAAGCCTTGTTTATATACAGCTTGTTAAAAAATAAATAAGTCATGTTTGACCGAACATGATGAATAATAGTGATTTCAATATTGACCAAAAATGATTGTGATTATTATTTTGGTCATAGTTGTGCAGCCCTACTGTATAATAATCTGTATAATAATGTTATGTCAATCTTTAAAAAACTGGCCAGACCTAAATGAAAGATAATCCAGATTAAACAATACCATTTGAGACAGAAATAATAGATGCAACAAATTATACTGTAATTAAATTAGTACATTGTAATTAGTTACTTTACAGCACGAAGTAAATACAGCTAATAAGGAACTGATGCTCCAGAAAACATTCCTTTAACCCAACAAAATAAACAGTCACGCTTGTATAAACAAAGTGTATATTTTTATCCCTCAAAACATTCATACAAAATATTGGGGAAAAGATTTATGACATTTATGTTTGACATAACAGCTTATTATCAATGTTGCATAAAATGGCAGATATCGGCCGATCACGATCAAGCTGATAAGATCTGTGTAGAATACAATGGCTCACATCATAAGGATTTCATAGAGCCTGCGATATTTCGTTTTTTTAAAAAAATTCCCCCCATACAGCTACTTACTGTCTTTACGTATATTCCTATTGCATTAACACAGGCTAGCGATTGACAAACGTACACATTCAGAAGCTCAGGCTGCCACCATAATAGGAGAACCCTGATATATGCAATGCTTCAGTAATTCTCTTCATTAATCTACCTTGCAAGATAAATTATTTGGTCCTGGCAATCACAGTCGGATGGGGTACAGAAATCTACAGAGAGCACGTTATAATAGTCTGGGAGAGGGCCGTGGGCATATTCTTTGTTCAGTGAGGAAAATCTGAAAAAATAAATAAATAAGGCGACCATCAGCTCACGGGTGCCCGCCAGGTCTTTAAGGAAGTAACATGTTTGTGTTCTTCAGCTATTTTTGGAACACGCTTGGGGCAGTGAGTCCCCTGACCCTGTAAAGAGGCACAAATGTGCTTTTCATTGGTTGTGCATAAAAAAAAATAAAGAATATTGTCAGTGACCAAATAGCACAGCTGCCACTGTCAAATTAGCACGACATTAACGTCAAACATTAAACAAAAAACATTCTAAATATTGATCCACAACTCACGCTATTGAACCTACAACACAAAGTGGAAAAAAACATTTCTAGGTTTGATCTTCAATGATAAGAGGGTGCTTCCTTTACACTTGTGAACAAGCATAGGATTGTTCTTGTGAATTTTGAAAACTGTTATTTTCAGACATTTAAGGAGGTTAAAGTTTATACTAGCTAGCTAGCTAGATAGCTGGATAGCTAGGGCGAGCAGCTCTTTGGCCTGTATATTATTTTCAGCAGCTACCTGACTGGCTGACCGGCCACTCGCATCGACTTGCCCCAGCAATGATCATTTGCCGATACAGCCAAGGTTAGCATGATTACATTGTCTTCTTACTAAAATATTACTCTGGGAAGGCCACAGCTTATCTGAGCCGGACGAAACACATGCCGGCTTGTGACCGACAAGAAGTGCAGCTTCATAGTGGGGCGGGGTGCCCTCACTGCAGTGGCCCCTTGAGTCAGTACATCTCTGCGCAGCGACGACCAAGACGCCATGCTGCGGACTAGGAGCATGTTTCTCCTTCAAGCCCAATGTAGCCCATGTGTGGTCACCAACGGATGAGTTAAGAGTGCAGCGACCGTTGCACCTCTTGGAGCTGATGTGACACAAGCAGTCACAGATTACATTTCTGCCGTGCCCGCCTGAGATTGTCTTTGCAAAGACAATGTTTTTTTTTTTTTAATTTTGCAAATGTGTGGTCTCGCTCTTGTGGGATTTGTGTCTCGTCCAATTAGTGAACAATATCTACAAATCCATTTTTTTTTAAAGAACATCAACTACATTTTAACCTTTTGGCTGCTTGGAAATTAAATTTAAACCTAGAGGGTGAATATCATATATCAAATATACATTGTGTGGTTTTCTTTTTTTAAACATTTACCTGCTGATAAGTGGGCATTGTACTGAATTCGTTTTATTACCATATTTTCCCAAATATAACAATGCACCCGTGTATAATACACAGCCTTAACTTTGATGTCAAATTCTATTATTTTCTGTTACCATGTATAAGACGCACAAACACTTTGGCAACAATGTAAAAACTATAGCAAAACAGAATCAATCTCATCTTTTATAATCTCTTCATATTTTCTTGTGTTCATATCCGTGTTATACATTTGTTCCGCGTTAAGCATGTTTCAGATTTCCCACAATAAGAGGTCAGTGAACGCCTTGCCACTGTAATGTCGAATGCGCTCGAAGCTGTTGTTTTTCCTTTTGCTCGAAACACGATGAGTTCATTTTACGATAAATAATAGTTAATAACAGTTAATAAATATTGCACAAAGAGCACCTGTCGCTTTGTAACTTAAAAAGTACATTGTGGGAGATTTAGTGGCGCTTAATGGTGAGCTAGGGTAATGCAGCGATTTTGAAGCACACGCACTGCATAAATGTCAATGATACATGTCAAAAGTAGTTATTTACACCAGCCTTCCACGGACACAAGCAAAGAGGCCATAGCCAGCAATGGGAAGCCGATCTCCAACAAAGATGGACAGGGCCGCCGGTGAATGACGTCAGACAAGCGCTGCAAAGTAAAGGCGGAAAATCCCACACTTTCCACACTCTTTCTAAATGTAAGCACAAATGCACTTTCACCAGTCAAGTAGAATGCTGGACAGCTACAGATTCTGTAGTACAGTAATCCAGGTACTAGGTAACTTCTTGTTGTATCACGATGTCTTTGTTGTTGTTTTCTTTTGTTTCGTGGGTAACTTCAAATGCGCTAATAACTATAGACATCCAAACTCCGTTATCCTCCTCCTCTTTACTTATTATACTATTACTTATTGTACATATTCCTTCTCCTTCTTTTTGGGTTTACAATTGGCATGCAAAGCTTGTGTTCCTTATTCTGTTTTATTTTGCTATTGGCATACAAACCAGAAACTAGCTAAGATACACACAAGATGCAAACTAATATCCAAAATGCGATTTAAATTACGCTCGCTAAGTTTTCCTCCGCTTTTCAGTAGCTAGAAGAAATATGAAAGCCTCCATCTGAGCGGCACTCCCCATGTAATATAATTAGCGATTACGAGACCTATTAGATTATATATTATATATTATAATAGTTAGGCATACACCGTTAGTACTCACACTCTAGCATTCAACAAATACATTACCACTTATTTGTTTGGTAGCCAATTTTGTTTTTCTACTTGATTCTCAAACATGCACAGATTCGTAGCGCAATTGACTTATAATGATACTTGAAACTGGTAAGCGATGCTGCTAGGAATATTTGCAGAACCAGTCGTGCATAAACACGCACTGAAAAAAAAGTACAAAACTAGGCTCTTTGTGTTGTTAGCTTAAATTATGGTTGTGCAGAATAGCATTAATGCTACTTCTATTACTGTCCACCGCTGCACCTCATTAATTAACGAGATAGAGATGTGTGTGTCTATGAACAGATGGTACATATTGTGAACCGAACATTTGATACAATGAGGCCAACTTCAAAACAAACACGCAAAATAATACATGGATAGCAGTGGCATAGCTTTTTCTTTTTAAGTTAGCCACTCTGCAAACAAAGCTTCAAAGGCACTCTTAAATCTTTGAAAATCTGTTATTATTGGCATCACACTGAACTACCGACAAACACACCGCCATTAAAAAAAAAAAATGATATTCAAATTCTGATTAAAGACACGCAAAAAGGCTAATCAGTTACACAGTCATTGTGCCCATTTCTCCAGCATTAGAGCCAGTCGCTAATGTGGAGCATTCAAATGCAGTCAGACATTTTAAACTCATGACAGAAAAAAAGTCAATTAATGTCTTAAAACAGGGGTTGGCAACCCATAACAAAAAATCAAAATCAAATTATCAAAATAAAAGTGAAACCCTTATGATGAAGGCAAAACTGAAGACTTTATAATGCAGACAACACATAAGTGTCTACGATAGCTGTATTAACGTACTATCAAAATGACAAAACCGGCTACCATAATGAGCATTAATGATTGTTTATTTTCCCTGCATGTTTACCGGAGAGAATGACACATCACGTGACTACTCTGCTGTACAATGGTTCTTAAAGTTTAACTTCCCTCACAGTAATATTGTACAGTATTATGTTTCATTGCTTTGATATTATAGAAATACAATAAAGAATTGAAAATAATAAAAACAAAGAGCACCATTCTCAGACCGAAACAAAAAAAACCCAAAACAATAATATTCCTGTGCCATTCCAAATATATATAGACAGAAATCAGCAACCCCTTTTTAAAAACAGCCAATATTTGTAACTAAAAATGGGAGGCTATGACAATATTGTGCTCTTACATATTTATTATGACTTCTGTTTTCTCACATTAATGGACAGCTTGTCAACATCAATCAAGTAGGATGTTTCTGTTATTTGACAATTTCTCATTACAAAGCAAAGATGCAGGCAATCCTTCGGCATTGGCAATGAAATTAAATGATTGAATTCTCTTTTCTCCTCACTTTTCTTTTTCCCTTTGGGCTCCATGGCCCATATCAAACAAGGAACATATAACACTAATCCGTGTCTGTTTGGAGTTACGGGGTAAGTTTTGGAATACCGCTTTTTACCGCGTTTTCCCTCTAGCAGCGTCCGAAAATGAAAAAAAATTGTTTGGTGTCCTGTAATAGCGGCAGACGGCATTTGGGATGCCATTTTTTTTTTTTTTTACACCTGACTGTGGAATGCCGTTCCAAACGCCGTTTCGATATAAATATCGGCCACGGCTAGGAATTTAGAGTGGCGTTAGAAACGCTGTCTCGTATGCCGCTATGCGAAAAAAGTAACGTTTTAAGATCTCACCTGCTTGCCCTATACCCCGAGCTGAAAGGAACATGCGTCGCAGGCTGTGATACCTATCTTTGTTGACAGATTGGTTGAAATGTAATTTTTATTCTACTCATTTTTACAGCATTAAAAAAAAAACTTTTAGGAATGTTTGTGGCATGTTTGTAAACCATATTGAAACAAAAAATTTATCACGAGCCAACATTTTCCAATTCTCAACCATTTTTGAAAAAGCTTTAGGGAAGCCATGTAGGAAGCGCTAAAGTGCCTCATGTGGCTCCTGGGCCATGAGTTGCAGAACCTGCATTAAATATTAAAAACTGCAAATATCTAAGTCATGTGGAGTTTCCATTAAAAAAAAAAAATCATTGGGGGTTATATTAATTTTATGTTTTAAATAAAATTTAAAAAAAGATCTAGAGTCACTTATGTTTATCATACCTAATCAAATAACTAGGTTTCAGCCTTACATCTTGGTGGTTGGTATATCAATGAATCAAATAAAGAACAAACCTGCCACAAAGGCAGGTTTGTTCTTTATTTGAATACAACATAACATTTACCGCAATAAAATGGAGAATGTTTAGATTAGTCCCTTATAAAGATGCAAAACAAAATTTAAAAATAAGATTCAGAGCCATAGGAAGCATTTATATTTTATTTTCATAGGTCATCTGAGCTTTAAATGGTTTCTACATGAATACTGCAATGTGCA